>NC_073302.1:135811659-136104847 GCF_027595985.1 Sorex araneus | reverse complement strand
ACCTGTCCCCCTCCACTGTGCCCCAGTGAAATTTGCCTGGCATGGGGTGGGGAGACATCTCTGTGACTTGCTGCTCTATTTTGAGATTCACTTGTGAGTCACTGAATCATGGCCATTAATATGCTTAAATGGACTGATTTTGATCTCTTTTGAGATATATTTATGGGTCTCTGAAAGAAGGCTGATAAATGAGTTTGTATAGCTGAGCCGGAGGTATTTTGTGGGTGTGACTTCCACATATCTAACATTTGGCTGTTTAATTTCTCAGGAAACTTGGTCCCAAGTTGTTGGGGTCCAGCCAAAGGCACAGTGGCAATTTTGGGGTATCAGGAAGCCTGAAGGACCATCAGGTTGCTGATACACTTGCCCCACTGGTACAGGTTGGCCTGCTGGGCAGCACCGTACCCCCAGCCAGAATTCTTCTTGAGAATAAAGTAGAGAACAGCTGATATTTCCCGGCTGAGATTGTGGCAGGGAGCACAAATGTTAGAGAAGCTTGCCTCCTTCCTTTCCTCCTTTGTTTTCTCCTTTCTCTCTCTGTTTCTCTCACTCTGTGTCTGTCTCTCTGTTTCTGTCTCTCTCTGTGTGTCTCTCTCCTTTTGGGCATTGTGCTTTGCAATATAGATACTGAGAGGCCATCATGTTTGGTTCTTTACCCATTTTCAGCACACATCTCCCACTCAGAGCAATTCCTTCCAACCAGCATTGTCACTTAATGGTCCTTTCTCTATCCCAGCTGCCCTCTCTCTCAGCCCTGGAGACAGGCTTCCAAGAGTGGGCCAATCCTCCTGGCCCTTGTTTGAAGCTTTAAGCTTTACCATTTCAGATTACTTCTTGTCTGCTGTCATCAACTTCCATTGAGTGATCACTTCTGCAGGGGCTGGGATTGATTTCCATGCCAGGAGATACTGACTGTGCCTTATTCTGAGACTCATGCTCACTTGTCCCTTCCCTTGGCCCATCCTTCTCTGCAGGTGCTAAGCATAAAACGCTGGCCAGCCCTGCATAGTAGTGATGCATGTGTGTCACCTAGAAATGAGAAAAGTGAATGCTTGGCAAATAGAATATGACAGTAAATGAATCAATGGCCTCCCTTCTCCTTATTGAATTAACTGTTCTGTGTAGCTAAATAATATCTCAGAGGACAACTCAGTGAGATTGGTTGTCAGTAGCATTTGCAATGGAATCAATTCATGTTTATATATTGGTTCTTTCTTCTCCTCTGTGAGTTCTCTTCATCCCTACTACCCCTGCCTAGGGCTGTGCTTCCTGGCATCATAGCTTGTACAAGCTTGTACCTTAAATTCTGATTTCTGAGTTCTTTAGTCTCAGGCATCTACTAGTTAGCTCTGGGTGAAGGAATTAGTTTAAACTAACTAACATAGTTTAAACTAACTCATAGCTTATACTTTGATTTTTAATAATGGAATCAGAATTATTTCATTTTCTGGAGGGTTGGTAACATTGCATATAATGACCTAGTGCTCTTATTTCTATGTTGGTTGTAATCTCAACTTCACAAACAGATATTCTATACTCTCAACTAGAAGATCCCTTAAGAATTTGCTCCACATTTTGAACTAGTTGGGGATAGATGAATGGGAAAGAAAGGATTGAAAAGGGACAGATTATCATTAGAGAAAGAAAGGGGAAAAGAATTAGATTTCAGGGAGTTGTTATTTATTCATACCTTTTTATTATATATTATTATGTAAAATATATATTGTTATTAGACTTTGTTTTCCAATTTACCCAGAAACCTGTGTCCTTTGGGGTTCTAATAGAGTAAGTGTAATTTACTTATAGGAAAACCAGTAACTAAACCATTGCTATAATAAAAGAGTTTAGAGAAAAGTAGCTCTGCAGGGGGCTGGAGTGATAACACAGCAGGTAGGGTGTTTGCCTTGCATGCAGCCAACCTGAGTTTGATTCCCAGCATCCCATATGGTCCCCCGAGCAGCACCAGGAGTAATTCCTGAGTGCATGAGTCAGCAGTAACCCCTTTGCATCACCAGGTGTGACCCCTCCCAAAAAAAGAAAGGAAAAGTGACTTCGCAGGATATAGAAAAATAACAGAATCCTAAAATACGATTCTAATCTCTGAGAAATATTGGGCTTGTTTATATTATTTGATTTGGACCTAATGACTCAAATAAATTTAATAACTTAAATAAATTTAAATAAATTTGAGCATCGTGAAAAACGTCATTTATCAGAATGGAGTTAGCATAAATCTCACTTTGACCTTAATACCAACAGTGATATGCTTCACAAAATAAAGTGTGCATATATATAATATATATAATTTACATATCACACTGTCGCACTGTCGTCCCATTGTTCATCGATTTGTTCGAGTGGGAACCAGTAACATTTCCATTGTGAGACTTGTTGTTACTGTTTTTGGCATATTGAATATGCACGGGTAGCTTGCCAGGCTCTGCCTGTGGGTGGGATACTCTTGGTAGTTTACTGGACTCTCTGAGAGGGACGGAGGAATCAAACCTGGGTCGGCCATGTGCAAGGCAAATGCCCTACCCGCTGTGCAACCACTCCAGTCCATAACTTACATATATACATGTCACTTTCACTGTCATCCTGTTGCTCATCAATTTGCTTAAGCGGACACCAGTAATGTAACGTCTCCATTGTGAGACTTATTGTTACTGTTTTTGGCATATCAAATATACCACGGGTATCTTGCCAGACTCTGCCTTGCGGACGAGATACTCTCAGTAGCTTGCCGGGCTCTCCAAGAGGGGCATATATACATATAATGCATAAATGTACACATACATGTCTGCAGAGCCTGGCAAGCTACCGAGAGTGTCTGGCCCGCATGGCAGAGCCTGGCAAGATACCCGTAGTGTATTTGATATGCCAAAAACAGTAACAACAAGTCTCTGAATGGAGACATTACTGATGCCTGCTTGAGCAAATAGATAAAGAACAGGACGACAGTGCTACAGTGCTACATATACATGCATATATACATAAACCCCATAGGTATATATTATCAAAAGGGAATAAAATATTTTAATATATATTTTACCTACATTATCCTAAAGCAAACATGAGGTTCTAAGAGCAGAGACAGCAAAAAAAAGCATTATAATGAAATGTTAGTGAAAATGATGGAATAATAGCCTTTGAAAACTTGCCCCTCCATAAAGTTGACAAAGTTTGAAAAAAATAATCAGCATCAACTTTTTGAAAGTAAATACAAATTTTTAGATACTTTTAGGTTGACATCAAAATTGAGCAGAAATCACAAAGATTACCCAACATGCCCCATCGCTCAACAAGTATATGAACCTTCTCATTATCAATATCACTTTCCAGTACAATACAAATTTTAGCATTCTAAAATTTTTAATGCTGTCATTAGTTTTATGCCTAAGATATAGGAACCCAACGAACTCCTTTGTTTCCTTCCTGTCTTCCTTCCTGTCTTCCTTCCTTCCTTCCTTCCTTCCTTCCTTCCTTCCTTCCTTCCTTCCTTCCTTCCTTCCTTCCTTCCTTCCTTCCTTCCTTCCTTCCTTCCTTCCTTCCTTCCTTCCGTGTGGCTCAGGGGCAACTCCAGGTTCTGTATTAAGGGATCACTCTTGGTGGTGCTCTGGGAGCCATGAGGTGCTAGGGATCAAACCTGGACCTCTTGTATACAAGATATTCATTCAACTTCCAGAGCTTTCTCTCCAACCCCAGGAGAGGTAATTTCAATCAGACATGACCTGGTAGGGTGTTATAAATGATCTCAACTCAATCCTGGTAAGAAAAAAGATCAATTAGCTTTTTAAATTTTTTTTCAAAAATTTATTTAAAATTCAAAAATATTTTTAATAAAAATTTTATTTATTTTGGCACCATGGTTTACAATGCTATAGTGACAGGATTTCATGAATAACACAATCCCTAATCACACTCTTCCCCAGAATATATCACTTCTTTCCACTCTCAGTGTTCCACTTCAACCCATCCTAAATCCTTCCCATCTCTCCACTGAGGTAAACTTGCTACTGAAGTCCATCATTTCTTGGTTTCTGTTTCTTCGGGTATTTGTTAAATCCCTATATGTCTCTTTGTACTCTACATATCTACATATGAGAGAAATCATTCTGTGTCTCTTCCTCTCCTTCTAACTTCACTCAGCATGATACTCTCTAGATCCATTCACATAGCAGAAAATTGCATTATTTCATCTTTTCTTATAGATAAGTAGTATTTCATTGTGTATATGTACCATAGAGTTTTTAGTCCAGCCATCTGTGCCTGGACACTTGGATTATTTCCAACTTTTAGCTATTGTGCACAGCGATGCAGTGAACATAGGTATGCAAATGTATTTTCTGCATAGATATATATATTTTTAGGCTTTTGGGATAGATGGCAAGAAATGGAATTGTTGGATCATGTGAAACTTAGTTCCTAGCTTTAATTTTCCTCTCCCATTCAGAATCTGTTTTCTAATTTTGAAGAAAACATAAATGTCACCCAAAAAATTATTTGCTGAATAGAAAAACTACTTACATATATGTGGTGTAAAATAAATATAGGGAGACAGATAGCTCAATTGCCTGGATTGCATGCTGTGCATGTAGGAGGCCTGGGTTGAGTCCCTGGTGCTATATGTGGTCCCTTCACCATCACCAGGAATGACACCTAGTAATGTTCTGAGAATAGGTCTTGAGCACTGCCGGGTGTGTCCCAAAACCCACACACAAAAATTTCAACTAGCTATTAGGTAATAAAGGAATAAAATTAACGTAAAAAAGCTTATTGTAAGGAGAAGATGTATGATTGTATGTTTCACATTTCACTGGACATTGGATTTCAAACAAATATTTATCTCTAAGAGGTTTTAAGCATTTTTCTCCAGACCTGGGATAGTCTCTTGAGGGAACTACTGTGATTAATTTCTCCAATTCGATTGAAAAGGCATTACTATAGATACCTGTCTTGGATTCTGGAAGTCTAGAGGCATAGTTCTAATGGAATGCACACTCCGGAGAGAAAAATGACTAATATAAGGGAGAAGCCTTTTAAGTGGCGTGCACATGAAGCAAAAAGTGGGATGGCTTCTCTGAGGAAACCAATTTTAGGGTGAGACCAGAGGAGCAGAAAATTTAGTTTAGGTAAAAGACAGAGAGGCAGACCATGCCATGAGAGCCAGGCAGAGACCATGGGAGGAGCTACAGGGACAAGAGGAGCAGTGGGGCATGGTCCCCAGAGCTGGGGGTCTGTTATCACACAGGCAGCTCAATTCCCTGGGTAGCCAATTCCACAGACTTTTTTTTTGTTTTTTCTCCTTTTTCAGAGTCTAGGCACTCTTGGGAACAGGAAATAATCAATCAAGTGATTGATCTAATGGCTGTTTCCTTTCGCTGGGCCATTCCTTTTTCACTCTAATTCAGGATCTGTGGAGATTCTTGGCTCCATTGAATCAGTCTTCCTGGCCTTCATATTTACAATCACCCCATGACTAGCTTTTCCTTTGACACTGAGGCTTGTATTGCAGGTGAGTTATGTGAAGCGGGGAAAGAAGAGGCGGCAGCCTTGAGAGAAGAGTCTACTGTTTTTCTCATCCCCCACCTTGGCCACCTGGGAATGCCTGGGAGCAATAGGATTGGGTTTGCTTTAAACACCAACACAGCACAGACCTTACATCGAACAGTTCCACACAACAGTTTCAAACCGCACCTGAGTTCCACTTCATCTTCACTGTGTGGGAATCAGTCCCTGCTACCAAATTTCTCAAGATGCTGTGTTACTTAGACTGGAACTAAGAACTGCTCTTTGCAGGAAAAGGAAAATCAGCCTAAGCCTTTGCTCCATTTCATCAACTACCTTCACTGAAAAGAGTTTCAGGGAAGAGGCAGAAGTAAGATATTTTATTTGGGAACTATGATTTTGTACTTAAGAGAGAAAGCATATTTCTCTAGAGTGCAGAGAGACAACTGCACTGTAGCACTGTCGTCCCATTGCTCATTGATTTGCTTGAGCAGGCACCAGTAACTTCTCCATTGTGAGACTTGTTGTAACTGTTTTTTGGCATATTGAATATGCCACGGGTAGCTTGCCAGGCTCTGCAGTATGGGCGAGATACTCTTGGTAGCTTGCCAGGCTCTCTGAGAGGAATGGAGGAATTGAACCCGGGTTGACTACGTGCAAGACAAACGCCTTATCCACTGTGCTATTGCTCAAGTCCAGAGAGACAACTACACATCACAAATAGAGCTGCAGCTGAATCCCCAAGACAGAGAATGTGTGACATAAGATAAAAGAAAGGGATCATATATCTAGCCAGAGATGAAGGTGACTCCGGATTTGAGAAAATATGCATCTTTGTCCTATAAAGGCAGTTTTTATTTGGATTTTCCTAACTGCTCCAAAGTCTGCTGCTAGGGTGTCATCATAGGGGAGAGCTTGGCATCTATGGGCCTTGTTCCAGAGACCCATGAGTAAATTTTGAGAGAAATGAACTAGCCACCAAAAATCTTTCAGGCACCTGGTCATGGCAGAGACATTTTAGGCTCTCAGAGTAGAGCAGGCCAGCCAACAGAGCCCCGGCAGCCACTCACTCTCATACTGCAAAATTACTGCCATGCCTCTGACTGGACTTTATTGATTCAGGACCCAGCCTCACCCAGAAACAAACATACTGAAAATTCAGGTACACAGATCTTTGTGACTGAAATCTCCAGGCTTTCTTGGAGTTGGGATGGGCTACCTTCCCCCACCTTCCTGTATTTATGGAAGTCCTAGCAATCATGTCCACACCTCAAAGCTACCATCCATTTAAAAAAATTTAATTCCAGTTATGCTGCCCAGTTAAAAATTCTGGATTTTGATAGAATGACATGCCACAGAAATACCTCTAGACCTGGTGCCAGGCTGTCTTATATAGGGCAACTTGGAGGAGGGTGGGTGAGTTTCCCTCCCTGCCTCAACAGAGCACTGGTAGCCCCAAACCTCCAGAACCCAATTGCTGACATGCTCATGGCCGCTCTCCACAGGTTGGACAAGCCTCATCTATGAGTGAATCTGCAGAAAAACCCAGGTATGACCCATGACTGAAATCTCCAAGCTAGAGATTTGGAGCTGGGATGGGTCACCTCGTCACATCTTCCTAGTTTACCAGTAGCTTGGCAGTAGTGCCCACTAACTGCCCTTGGCACCATATAATCTAATCAATGGCCATAATCCAGAGACTCAGAAATAAAGCTCCTGGAAGAGAGCAATATAGAACTATATGCTTAAGAGATGCCTCCAGACCCTGTGCCAGGCTGTCTTATCTGGGGCAACTCAAAGGGAGGTGGATGAGTCTCCTTCCCCTCCCCAAAAGAACCCCGGCAGCCAAGAAACTCCAGAACTCAATGGCCACCATGCTTACAGCCACTCTACAAAGGCTCGGAAAAGCCTCACCTATGAGTGAATCTGCTATATAATCGTATTCTAGATTTTAGAGTTCTTGGAGCACACGACCTATATATAAGCACACAGGCTCAATTTTTAACAAACATATTAGTAATCTCTTATATAGAGGCTTAATCATTCCAGGATGAAATAATGAAATATAACAATCTTCACACACTTTCCTCTTTTCTTTTCTGCTTTGGGGATCATGGTTTGGGATTTGGGGTGGAAACATTCTAAATATGGTGATGGGATGGTGCAATGGTCTGAGTGTGTGGGAGTGGCTTTGTGCATGGCGGCGATTGGGTTCTAGAGGTTTTCGGCTGCCCGGGGTCTGCTTGGGGCAGGGAGGAAAACTCAACCAGCTCCCCTCCGTGGTGCCCCAGTGAGACAGCCTGGAGTGGGGTCAGGGCATTTTGTAGCACTCTCTCCCGGGAGCCTTAGTTTATAGTCTCTGGGTCTTGGCTGTTGATGAGATTACATGGAGCCGAGGGCAGCTTGTGGGTGTGACTGCCAAACTATTGGAAAACTGGGAATGTGAGGGAAGGAAGCCCAGTCTTGATTCAAGCGGGCCTGGAGTTCTCAGTCATAGGTTCCCGCCTACCTTTACGCTATAGGCTCTAACTGCATCTTTTGATCTCTTTCGAGATTTATTTGTCTCTGAAATAAGCCCAATAAATGAACTTATATAGCTGAGCTGGAGGTGGCTTGTGGGTGTGTCTCCCACATACCTAACTTTTAGCCATTTAATTTCTTGGTAAACTTGGCCTCAAGTTGTTGGGGTCTGGCAAAAGGCACAGCAGCAATTTTGGGGTATCTGGAAGGCACCATTAGGCTGCTGGTATACTCACCCCACAGGTACAGTTTTACCTGCTGGCGGCACCATACCCCACAGAATCTATATCTTTTACTGTGTTTATCCAAATAGCTGCAAATATTAATAAGACGTAAACCTAATTGCTTAATATGTAGTAGCCGCAAGGGATAGAGAAAAGCAATATAGAAGCTTGTCACCCCGAGCAAATTTTTGAGTATAGTCTCAGACAGAGTGTCTCCTTGAGTTATTTCACACCATTCCCCCACCAAAGAATTGCCTCTGTCAAAATGCATTACAAAGGTAAATGATCAATCATATCTACATGCAGTCCTACACCTCAAACCCCCTCAAACTCCCTCAAGTATGCTACTCAGTTCTGAATTAAATGTCTACTCTCAATTGACCATCAGTGGTTCATGTCTCTTTATTCCTTGGTTCGGAAGGCTGGAGAGGCTGGGGAGGTGACTTTTTTAAAAAATTTTTTATTAGTGAATCACCGTGAGGTACAGTTACAGACTTAAAAACCTTTGTGCTTGCATTTCGGTCATACAATGATTGAGTACCCATCCCTCCACCAGTGCCCATTTTCCACCACCAATGTTCCCAGCATTCTGGGCAGGTGACTCTTGGCCACCAAACGAGTTGTATACCTTTACTCACAGGTGGTAATGGTGGTGGGATTGGTGTTGAAATATTGAATGCCTATAACAAATCATCAGGAACAACTTTGTAAACCACAGTGTTTATATAAAGTATAGGAGGCAAATTTACATATGTAGAACCCTTAGCTATTTCATGTAAACTTCAAAATACATTAGCACAAAATTTCTTTAAAAGTTTTATTAATGACAGGTAAGGCATGATTATTACCATAATGAGATGCAATAGAAAATAAAATTGAATGCAATGTACTTTAAGTTCCAGAGATGAAAACTTACTTGTGTAAATGAGGATAAACATTGTGTTATACTGTACTAAAAGGTTTTATTTTCCTCATTGTTATAGCACTGTCATCCCATTGTTCATTAATTTGTGAAATTTGTTGTTACTGGTTTTGGCATATTGAATATGCCATGGGTAGCTTGCCAGGCTCTGCTGTGCGGGCGGGATACTCTCGGTAGCTTGCCAGACTCTCTGAGAGGGATGGAAGAATTGAACCCAAGTCGGCCACATGCAAGGCAAGCCCTATCGCTGTGCTATGGCACCAGTCCTACCCATGGCATATTTGATATGCCAAAAAGTGCTATTTTCCTCATTTACATAGGTTAAAATCTATAGCAATAAAAACTTGGCTCTTACTGGTTTATTTTCTGATCATTCTATTTGCTATTTCTTAAAGTTTTGTTGGAAAAGTAATATAAAATTTATTATGTGCCTAAAAGGCATGTAATATAAAATGTGTTATGTGACTGGGGGCACAGATTGGGGATGAAAGGAAAAATAAGGACATTGGGTGGAAGGAAGGTCACACTGGTAGTGTTGGAACACTAAATGCCTGAAACATCTGTATAGTGAATAAATCATGGTGTTTTTTTTTAATTTAATAGTTTATTTTTAATTAGTGAGTCAACGTGAGGGTACAGTTACAGATTTATACATTTTTGTGCTCAAATCATGGTGTTTTAAATAATTTTTTTAAAGGTGAGGGGAGAGCTAGTAACTATTGATGGACTTCTGTGATAATTTTACCAAGATTTTTATTCTTACAGTGTAGCCTTTTCTCCCAGGAACTCCAGCCATGCTCTAGACATAGAATTCTGCATTTTCGAGGATTTTTTTCCCCGGAAGTGGTAATGGCGGTGGTATGGGGGTGTGTTTTAACTTCTCAGATGGTTCCTGAACTTCAAAGGCCTTTATGTCTGAGGGCAGGTTTGAGCTCCATATAGTGTCTTGCCCCACACACATTAGCAGGTCAACTGCTGTAAAAAACATCAGCCAGGGGGCATGGCCGGGGAGACCCCCTTTGGCTCTCCCAGTCGGCTGTTCCCGGGTGTTCAGGGGGGTGGTCCCGGGCCACTCCCCCAGCTGGAGCAGCCCGGGCCATGGGACAGACAGAGGAGGAAATGAGGGCCAACCCGGTTGAATGATCAGTGGCCATTTATTCCATCCACTCCTGTCTCTCTGTCTGCTTCTCTCCAGGCTCTCGATCTCTCTACCTACCACACTTAATTCATCTCTACCTGCCACACTTAATTTTTTTCCATGAGCTCAGTTTCCTTTGTAAATAAACACACATGGACACGTTCCCATTCTCTCTCTGCTTCATCTTTCTTTGTGTATGCACGGGCACAGACACACACAGGTATCAACAGTATGCTTCCACACCCAGACTTCATGCTTTCCTTCTTTTCCAACCACAATGGTCCACTAAGGGAAATCTTTTGGTTAAGATCTGGATTTCTGGGTATATTTCCTCTAGAGTCATTCAATGAAGGCTCTATTTGGGAAGGTTTCATTGGTGGGAGAAATGGTATCTATCTCCTCAAAGAGTTACTGTGAAAAATAAAATAACTTACATTCATGAAAGTGCTTTCCAACCAGTGATCTTATTATTCTTCATGGTCAAAGAACATAAAGTAACCTGTGATTGACCAAGGCATAAATCTTAGTATCAAAAATATTAAAACAATGGACACAAAGCACACTCTTCAGGTGAATTCTAGTCTCCATGAAAGGCAACTTTAGCCATAGGCAATGGCGATAGATTATTTACTGATCATCTCAGGGTTGGAACTACTAGTTGATAGGCTTGGTGGGTGGTCAGAATAGTACTATGCAGATGGTGGGAATGAAAGAATTCCTTCTGCTTCCAGATGTTGTTAATGGTGGTGATGCAAAGGTTATCATACACTCAAAGGTCTGTGCATGAAAGTGCTGTTATTAATTACAAATATTTATTCATTTTTCCTAATAATGATCTTTGGAGGTCTTCTCATGTCTAGATTCACTGAGGAGTGAGCAGTTATTTTCCACTAATCTGGCTCTACTCTTTGGCTTTCCAATATATTGTGGGGTTGGAGAGCTAATCAGCAGATATTTACAGTGGAATCAAATAGACAGCTGTGTCTGGAGGACCGTAGGCAATTAGCCACATAGCTCTCTTTCAATGGACCAGTTTTCCAGGAACTCAGAGATGGACTGATGTCTTGTGAAATAATCTTGTGGGTTTGGACAGTGGACAATGATCCACATTTTCTAATTCAAGACACAATACTTGACCATCTTAACAGTGCAATCAATTTTACAGAAAAAAAAAAAACCAGAAAAGTCATAGAGAAAGCCAGATAAAACGGGATTGTGACTTTCTCAACCAGCAATACTATCCAAGGTCTTATAAAACTTGATTTTTAGTCAAATTAGTAGTCAAAGTTCCTGGGAAAAAATATGTTAATTTTTTCCTGTTGCCAGTGTACAACTCAGTAAGTTACTAAAATGCTTCAATTAACTCATGTTCTGGTGGCCAAGGTACACCTAGGAATTATATTCTTCCTTTATTTCTTTTTGTAGCACAACAGGACTATGGGGTAATAGAGCAACAATCTGATTCAGGCTCCACAGCAAAATCACTAGATCCTTAGTGGTGCCTATCGCCACAGATTGAAAAACAGTTCTCTGAATTTTTCAAGGACTTTGGTGGGGGGGGCGGTTATCTGACATTGTACTCAGTAGTGGTGAATACCACCTTCCTCCCCTTTTCTCTCCAACTAATTAGGCATCCCCAGCCTTTAGCAAATGAGGCTGTTTGGTATCTTGGGTACAGCATGTAGATTTATGACCCAGCCCAGCTGGTGGTTCCTGGTGACCATGTACCTAATCCTTGCGCTCACAGTTGGTTCCTGTCCTTTCTCCCTCTCTATAATCTTTCTCTTGGTCATCTCATATAGTCCCCCTAGTAGCTCCCATGCACTGACAGATGTGGACCAAAATCAAAATCAAAAGTCCCTATTCTAGAGAAACAGGACTCCTTGTGGTGGAAGGACCATAACCTTCGGATCTATTAAGTTCAGAACTTGAGTTCCAGTCCTGCTACTCATTCTCTACAGACCTTTGAGGGGTTACTTAGTTCTCTCCCAGCAGGTCCTGAAGTTTAAAGCGAATGGATGGATAATGTCCATTCTACAATGTCCATCCATTATACAATGGATGTATAATCTCCATTGTGCAGAGACAGCATTTCATAGATTGGAGTGAATATTGGACACCAATTTTCCTTCTTCTGGTTATACTACAAGATTGTTATATTTCCTCCATGGTAAATATCTACCCAAAATTTGTGAGGGTAGGGAGTGATGCATGTGTTAAAATTTTAACACATATAAACAGTTTAAGTCTTTAGCATCCTTGGGGTTTTTCACTAAGAGAATTCACCTTCTTTTTCTTTAAAGATGAATGGAAATATTATTTTGTCTTATTTAGCTTTAGATAATTGAGAGAGTTAAAAAGTACTTATTATGTATTTATAATGTCTCTAGGTTACTCAATGGGACTTACAGTGTTATATGTTTTGTCCCTAAATTTCAAAAATCTTAGAGTCAAATGTGTTCACATGTTCTACACTGTGTTCATATACAACTACAACATGAAAAAGAGAGAAAACTAGACATTTAATAATCCTTTGGGAAAATAAGAGAAGGCTCTAGGGAAACCAGGACACCGGAACTGAGCACCCAGGGTTGAAATAATTGGGATGAAAGAAGGCTGAGAGAGGAAATTTCAATTTGGATCATAGATGCAAATTTAATTCCTGTACCAGTTAATTTTCTTATTGAATCTCTCATTCCCCAAATGCTGCAGGAACACTGACCAGTTCCACTGAGTTCAGAGGCTCTTATCAGAGCATTCATTCTCCTGCACTCCCTAGCAGTGGGGTCCCTCTGCAATCCCTCATTCGAGAATTTGGGCCTTTTAGGTAATTTCTGCTGAAAGAAGGACCTGCACTGGGAAAACAAAGCCTGAAAAAGAAGAAGAAGCTGGGGTTACATATCAGCTTTTCTTTTCTCAGAGAGTTTTCAAACACCCAAGTTAAGCAAAGTTTTCCCCATGGAACACAAAGAGCTTAGGTTTCCAGCTTAGAGTCAGAAGGTTTCTATTATGCAATTTGTTCCCACTATTTTTCTCACTTCACATTGGAATGTTGATCTTAAGCAACTGTCTCTTCTACAAGAACTCTACAGGGCATCTTCTAACAAAACATCCCTTCTTATTTCATTTGGCTGAGTGAAGGCTACTTTGTGAAAATGTAATTCAGAGCTTGTCAACTGGACCTTGGTTACTCTCTCTTGAGTTTAAAAAGACTAGACTTTTTCTCTTGGTTTTCTTAAAACTGAGACCTAAATCCAGTCCTCAGAGAACTTGTTGGCTGTAGGTCTGACTCATAGATGGTATCTTTTAAGAAAATGCTTTTCTTAAAACTTAATGGCGCCCTCAAGTGGTACATCCCATTTCAAGAGCTAAATCTAAAGCAACCTTTTCAGAATCTTTCTTAGAAATGGAAGAGAAAAAAATTTCCCCAGTCAAGGTTATCAGCAAAGTTTATTGTCTTTTGACACGACTATTTAAATTCTCTCTTATTATCCTTTAACTCATGGAGTATTTGATATGCTTTTTGCTCCCTGTTTTCATGAAAACAAAAGTTAGGTGTAAGCACTGGTGCCAGGTGGCTTTTGAGAACATTCTCATCCAAAGCGTACTTGCATGTGTGCAATCAATCATTCATTTGGAATTGATATTCGAGGAAGGAGGAGTTCTGAGAACATAAGTAAATGCTTTGAAAATAAAGATTACTCTGACGTTTTTCCCCTTCCCACACATGCAGTTTCAAAAGGGCCAGTGATTTATGCTTGTAGTAAAGAGCACTGAATTCTTTGGTCCTCTCCAAAGAGTAGGTGGTTAGGTTACTGGCGGGATGAAAACACCACTTTGAACACAAAACCTTTAAAGCATTCTAAGTAGATGGATTAGGAGTTTCCCACAGGCTAGAAATTATTCACCAAACCTTCCCATGCCCTTCAGTTTAATAGGGAACAAGACAGCTGATATGAGAGAAAAGAAAGTCATAAATTATGAATGGACAGTTCAGTGTCTGTTCTATGGGTGTTGAATCAGTCACTTGGCTCAATGAATCAGCCAAGCAGCTTGGAAACACTACCTTTCCTCTCTTACTCTGATAAAGATTTGCTGTGGTCATTAGATTCTCTTTTAAAAGGCTGCCCTCTTTCCTTCCTGACTCTGGCAATCCCAAAATCTTCCCCTCTTGCTCATGACAAGGCCTCTATGCTCTATTAGTACATCACAAAATCTCTCTCTCTCTTTCTCTCTCTCTCTCTCTCTCATTCTCTCTCATACATCCAGTCCTATATATTGTCCCAATGAGCACTGTTTAGAAATAAGGATGAAAAAGGAGAGAGAATATGGGGAAAATTGTCTGCCATAGAGGCAGGGGGAGGGGCAGGATGAGGTGGGGATACTGGGGACATGGGTGGTAGAAAATGTGTACAGGTGGAGAGATCATTATATGACTGAAACTCAATCATGAAAGTTTTATAACTGTATCTCCCAGTGATTCAATTAAAAAAAGAAAAAGAAATAAGGATGAATAGATTCTATATGTAAGTAGATAGAAAATAAGTCAAAACTAGGACTGTTTTTAATATATCAGGAGTACAGTTAAGCTACTTAAAATGACATATTTTTTGTAGTTGAAATACTTACAATTATATATAACAGAAAGAAAAGGCAAGAGAACCAGACCAAGGATAAATCCCCCATCCTCCAGGTCCTTGTTGAACCCACCTATACTTGGCAAATACTGTTTTATAGAAAAAACATCACAGCTTTCAAGATCAGTTCCCTGTCCTCTGACCTAAAACCTTGCCACACTAAGTCCATCTGCCCTCTGCTCCTCTTCCTTAGGACAAACCAACTGTGACTAGTCCTTATGTTCTCCTGCTTTTTTTCTCTTTTTGGATCACACCTGGCAATGCACAGGGGTCACTCCTGGCTTTGCACTCAAGAATTACTTCTGGAAGTGCTCGGGGGACCATCTGGGATGCTGGAAATCTAACCCAGGTCGACGACATGCAAGGCAAACGCCCTACCTGCTGTACTATTGCTCCAGCCCCTATTCTCCTGCTTCTTTGAGGTCTCTCCTCATCCACCCATTTCTCTGCTGTAATTTCCCATCCCTTCCTCTGTCTTTTTTTCCTGCCTAAATGCAAAGCCCTAAAGTTCGGTACTATCTCCCTCACCCTACCACCCAAGTACATTCTGCCTTTTCAATCACTCTGAAGTACTGGTCCAGGGGAGATGCCTTTTTTGTGTTTCCCATTCATTACCTGAGACAATATCATTTCCATCTGCTTCCAAGTTATTGAAACTACTGTCAACTCATTAAAACTAGTCAGGTAAAGTTCACTCAAGGAACCCAAACCACAGGTAGACTTTGGCCTGTGTCATATCTGACTTCTTATGGTGACTTCAGCATTGCTGGGCATCACTCATCATCATCATCATGGGTAATGGGACACCCAAAAAAGGCATCATCATTCTCCTCCCTCAGTCTCTGGGAAAACTTCCATGTTTTTCTGATGCCTGAGACTGTGCATTGATCATCTATCTCCTCTGCAGTCAAATGCCAGCATTCAAACAAGAAGCTCATATATGTTGTGCAAATGTGAGATACTTGGCTATTTTCACCATCTGCAGAGGGCGCTCAAGACACAGATTATAAACTGTGGGCCTGAAGCAGCCTGGGCAAAGCTGGGACCTATTATATTTCATTTGAAAATCCTTGAAGCTCATGATCCTGTGGGCCTGTCCCCTGACTAAGGGATATTTTTTCCCCAAGTCATCCAATTGTGGGTGAGGGTAGAGCTGAGTCACAAGGGTAAAACATGCAGTGGGAGGGAGGAAGAAGACAGCAGTAAAATGGATCTTTGGGTAGCTGGGACATTTTCTACATTAATTTCCTAGTTTTAAGGTAGTCTAAGATAACTTTCTGAGGCTTATGCTTCTCTGAAATAGGTTTTGGTGAAAAAACTTGTATTGGAATGCAATTTCTTCAGAAGGACTGGGGCGATAGCACAGCGGGTAGGGAGTGTGCCTTGCACGAAGCCAACCTGGGCTCAATTCCTCCGTCCCTCTCGGAGAGTCAGGCAAGCTTCCAAAAGTATCCCGCCTGCATGGCAGAGCCTGGCAAGCTACCCGTGGCGTATTCGATATGCCAAAAACAGTAGCAACAAGTCTCACAATGGAGACGTTACTGGTGTCCACTCGAGCAAATTGATGAACAATGGGATGACAGTGCTACAGTGCTGCCTTCTCTTAAGCAGCCTGGTGCCCGTCCTATTGTGTCTGAGCCCCAGGGCTATTATTGCGCATAGAGGAGGCCAAGGAAGCAGCCTCTGATTTCCTAGCCACTAACAAGGCCACAGGCATCCTGTGGACTTAAGTGTAAATGGCCACAAATTACTCTGGAACTTTGGGTCTCTGAACAGGGACTCTGTTTTCAATCAAACTCTACTTGGGCTTTGTGTGTAGATTTTTTTTTTCTTTTGTTTTGTTTTTTTTTTTTTGATTTTTTTTTTATTGTGGAAAGTTACAAAGTTACAAAGTTTTCAGGTTTAAATCTCAGTTATACAATGCTCGAATACCCATCCCTTCACCAGTGCTCATATTCCACCACCAAGAATCCCAGTATAGCTCCACCCCGCCCCCTCTTGTGTGTAGATTTTTTGAGAGCTCCTTTCCCCTCAGAGCTGGCTGTGTGAACCTTCCTTACTGCTGCGTGACATTCAGTAGAAAATGGCTACCTGATAAAGCCTCTGTGCTAGCAGGAGATCAGGTTGTCAGAAGCAAAGGATTTACCTGCTATGGAAGTTTCCAAGAATTTCTGCTGTGACTCCTATAGAGCCAGCTTGGCACACCTGTAACTGAAAGACCTCAGTAAAAGTTCATTTGTTCAAGGCACTATGGAATGTCAGAGTGGGCCAGGATTTCAGACACCCACAGCCTGGCCTTCTCATAAAAAACCCCAAAACCCCGTGTGTGTGTGTGTGTGTGTGTGTGTGTGTGTGTGTGTGTGTGTGTGTGTGTGTGTGTGTGTGTGTAATATAGACATCTATAGATTGATGCAAGCCTTAGATTTCAAAAGTTTTTACATTCCCTTATGCTTTAGCTAGCTACTTGGTGCTGATAATAACCAAATAAAAACTGATAGCTAAGTGAAACACAAAGAGTTTGGGAAATAAATTCCCCATGGGTGTGTCATTCCACCTAGGACTGTAATGGAAGATGGCTCTCTGTCAACGCAATGTCAACTGACTTCAGCTCTGCTCCTTCATAGAAGCACTTTTCATGGCCTCACCATTGCTCACGCATGTCCTAGAAGTTCCAGGTCAGTTCCAGGTTTTTCTGCTCCAGAGTACATTACTCTCTGAAGCCCTTCCTCAGTTCAGAGACACTATTCCTGGTACCCCTACCCCCCCTTTTTTATGTTCACCTCCCCCCTCCCTCTGATTATAAATCAGACTTAGGTGAATGGAGGCCCCTGGTGACTTCCTGGATGAGCGGGAACCACAGCTCAGGGTATTCCTTGTGACAGCACTGGCACACCAGATCTCAAAGGTCCCACTTCCAGGGGCCAAGGCTATCACTTACAACTCAAGCTAATTGCATCCAATTGCAATCAGATTAATTGGGTGAAATACATATTATAAGAACATAATGATTCAATTGGCACTAAAAGGGGGGGAGAACACAAATGCTAAAGCAACCAGAAGGCCAGCCTGAACATCTAAAGTGTGGGGCCAGATTTTCACTTCAGTGCCTTTATGAAGATGGGTGGTGTCTGTGTGTGTGATTGTGTGTGTGTGTGTTTGTGTGCACGCATGTGCAGTTGGCTATTGCTAAACTCTAGAAAAGAATTCCATGGATCTAGAAAAGATCCACGGACCTGTGTTTAAAGTGACTTTGAGGGGCTTCATTTGCCTCCTATATTTATATCTATTTTCAAAGATGCATGACATGTTAGTTTTAATTTGGCCTTTTCTCTAATCACACCTGATTGGGTCAGCCCAGGGAAGGACACTTTGAAACTTGCATATGCAGTTCTGTCTCTGCCCTGGGGATTTCTCATCTCCAGAATCCCTGGAACCCACAACAAAAGACAACCTACCTGACCTTGGCACTAGCTGCCTAACCCCCACCCCAGGTCTCCTTTATTTCAATATAAACCCACTCTCAAACACAGGCTTTATTAGCCTCTCTAGAGGCTTGTGAGATCTTCCTGGGAACACTCTCTTTTCAACATAGCCCATTTCAGCCTGATTCTCCTCTAAGACTCTGTTTTGTCATTTCTGCAACTCCGTCCCCAGACCTTTCAATCTGTTTATCCATGTTCTTGTTAACAAGTGGCTACTTTAGTTGACCCTAAAAGTCATTTTAACAATACTTATCTCCTGGTTAGTTAGGCTCTTTATTGTGTCCATACATGTAACAGTCCTAAAATGCAAATCTTTATGACAGGCCAATTGGTCTTACCACCTATCAGAATCCTGATACTGGAAGTGGTGGAAATAATTTGTTTGGATGTTTACAGCTTCTCTCTTGGAGGGTGGGGGTAGGGAGATCCTTTCATTGGCACTCAGGCAAGTTACTCTCTTGGTAGCAGGAATCCATTCACAGAGGACTTTGGCTTTGGGGAATGTGGGACTAAGGCAATGCTCAGGCTCTGACTCGTTCCCCGTTGGCACATCCTTTACAAAGGCAATGGCCAATGGCACCATAAAGAACAAAGGGCAAAGGAGGAATCTCCACTCCAAGTTGAAGAGTTTACCTTGGACTTGAGTGGCAGGGTACCTACTTAATCTGCCATTTATTTCTTCCCAGTAGCCTGGACACAGATGAGGCCAGAAGGGGAAGAGAACTAGAAACATAAATGAGGGAATTACTCCTACACAGTGAGGCACCCAGTTTCTCTGGGTGCTAATTAAAATAACTGAATTTAAATGGCAAAACTGTACTAATGCCAATGATGACAAATTAGACTAATAACATTTCAAGGCTGGAGGCAGTGTGCAGATCATTTAATCCAATCCATTCATTGTACAAAGGAAGATGCTGAAGGTGGACCATGGGCAGATTACTATCTTATATCTAGAGGCAGAGTTACAAACTCCAATCTATCTGATGGGAAGTCCCAAGAAAATGAGTACACCTGTGGACAGTTGCGGGGGTTGCTAGTGATTTCAAACATAATGTGAATAATATTTAACAAGATGTATGACTATACTATGAAGGAAATTAAGGTAGTCCTGTGCTGAAAGAAAGTTGGAGATAATTCATTCTTAGGGTAGTGTGTCTAGCTCGGGATGCTCAAGGGCTTCCCAGAGAGGCCTCTTGGCTTGACTGGGCTTTCAGACATAGTAAGACCACTTGCACTTCTCGCTAGACTCTAGGCTCAATACCCTGCTCTCTGAGTTGGCAACACCACACACCCCACCTAGAGGATCAATGTTATTGTCTTCACTTACAAAGTGGCTGAAGTTAGCACAATTGAGAGATTTGTCCAAAAGCATGTACGTTTCTCAAGGCATGAAGCTTGGGTTCTTAACCAAAGATGATATTTGGGTAGAGGCTCTTTGGAGAAGCATTGGGGACCGGTTGGGACCTCTCTGGGGCATCTTGTTCAGTGCTGCTCCTGCTTAAAAATTTCTGTGTATGCCCTGGTCTGCCAGGAGGAAAGTGACATGCTTTGATTAACCTCAACTGAACTGGCCTTTTAGTTCCATGCAAACTTTTATCACAATTCATGTAACCAGAACTTCAGTACGGTGAAGTTAGTCTGGAGCGCTTCAAAAGCACCCCAAGAGTTCATAAGCAACCTCTGTGCTTATAAACTCATATTCTTTATAGAGAGATGTCCCATTTGTTTAAAATTTTGAGAATGGCAAATCTTGGAAGAAGGGCTGTGCAGGTGTAGCACAATCTCCATATTTTCCTGAGTTGTACCTGACGAGTGAGTCATAGTTACTGAGAGCAAGAGGTTTGTGCAGAGCCAGAGAAATTGATCCTTTTGCTCATCAGTTCTTTTTTAGCTACCAGTCAGCTCATCGATTGTTCTTTTTTTGACTTGACAGACAATACTGACAAAGTACACTTTTTATGGAGGATTTTGGGAGGGTGTGTGTATGTGGGGATGAAATAAAGAAAACAGAAGATGTAGAAAAGAGTGGCCAGGGGTAGAATTCCATGGACCCTCAGCAACATAAAGTCCTGAGAAACCCAGGGAGTCTAAACAGACTCCTTAAACTACTCTGAAATCCTGCTCCAATATAGTTTGATGTTAAGGAATCCAGTAAGGATGAAAGAAGTGTATAAAGTGAGGGGGTTGGATTCATCCACACTGGCCAATCTTAGTGAAATCTCTGCTGCTTTGGCACCTAGCTCCAAACTGGGACCCTAAATTCTTTAGTAATCTTTCCAGCAGCCATAAGTGGTGGAAACCATCTTGGTTGCTATTTTGCAGGTAATAACAATGCTGCAACTGGGTATTAAGGTACAGAAAGGCTAAGACGCACTTGGGAAAAACAAATACAAAGCTAGCATATGTATTTTTAATGACAGGAGGTCTTATAAGTGTTATCCAATATTATCATTTTCATTCATTAATGATTATCTCACTATCAGGAAGAGGTTTCCTCCATGTAAACATACTAATGGGAAGGTTACTCTTGTGGGTGATCTAGGAGACTATTTCGAATCCCCTTACAGATTGTTCCATCCAGAGCAAGGAAGCCTACACCTGCTCCCTGCCACCATTGTTCTAGGATCGCTCCTGTGGGCTCTCACGTGGGCATGCATGGGCAAGCGCATTCCAGATCTAAGTACACTCCCTTACAGAGACCTGCTGGTGGCTTAGGGGACAAAGGCAACAGTGTGCAAGGCCATTATGAGGGATAAGGGAATCAGAACTGAGCACAGAAAGTGTCCTTGACACTCCTGCAACAAATCTGTCTCCAGTCATCCGTAAGTGTGCTCCTTCTCTCTATAGCCTTCAAAATATAAAGGAGAACTGCAGAGACATAAAGCATACTGGGGTTAAAACTTCTTTTGGTTACAAGCAATAGAACTAATCAGAGCCAGTTTAGATTTTAAAAGGATTCCATTGACTCATGTAACTAAATCCTAGAAAAGATAAAGATTTCCCCACCCCCTCCAAAGTATTCCCTACTCCATATTCCAGTCTTTTGTCTTTGCTTTTAAAGTCTTTTAAAGCTTTTTTGAAAAATCTGCAGACTAGGCCAAGTAGAGCTTCCTCCCTTCCCCGTTCCAGATGGGCAGACCGTCTTCCTTGAAACTTTCCGGAAAGTTGCTGTTGGAACCGACGAGCTCTATTGACATCAGATGCTCTCTGTGCTACCCAAAGACTGTGGATGGAAAAGGTCCTGCTCCCATTTTCAACACCCTCAGGAGCAGGAATAGGGATCAGCTTCCCTAGAGAAGGAGGGAGAGGCTCCCAGGAGGACGGAGAGAGGTTAGGGGGGTGGAGGCTAAAACAAAACCTGTCTGTTCAGGCTTAAAACAAAGCACAGTTCATCGGTTGTGGGCACTGAAGAAAAGGTCAGCATTGGAGCCAAAGCTTAAAAAGCACTTGATTAGCAGGGAACCCAAGCCTTTGATTTTATTAGAAACAAAAGAAAAGAAAAGTCCCCCTGACCCCTGTACAACTGGAAATTCCAGTCACTTCAGTGTGCATGGGAGCGGGGGCCTCCTAAGAGAGAGGGTCAGGCACAGCCCCTGTGCCTCAAGGCGGGGGCAGGAAACATTATGGAACTGGAAGCCAACCAAGGTTCTATCCCTGGCACCTCCTATGGTCCCCAGAATCCATCCAGGAGTGCTTCCTGAGCACGGAGCCAGGAGTAAGGTTTGAGTCTGAGCACTACTGAGTATGACCCAAAAATGGAAAGGAAAGACAGGAAGGAGGGAAGGAAGGAAGGAAGGAAGGAAGGAAGGAAGGAAGGAAGGAAGGAAGGAAGGAAGGAAGGAAGGAAGAAAGGAAGGAAAGAAGGAAGGAAGGAAGGAAGGAAGGAAGGAAGGAAGGAAGGAAGGAAGGAAGGAAGGAAGGAAGAATGGAAGGAAGGAAGGAAGAATGGAAAGAAGAATGGAAAGAAGGAAGAAGAAGAAGGAAGAAGAGGAGGGAAGGAAGGGAGGGAGGGCGGAAAGGAGGGAAGAAGGGAAGAAGGAAGGAAGGAAGGAAGGACGGAAGAAAAGAAGGAAGGAAGGAAGGAAAGAAAGAAGGAAGGAAGGAAGGAAGGAAGGAAGGTAGGAAGGAAGGAAGGAAGGAAGGAAGGAAGGAAGGAAGGAAGGAAGGAAGGAAGGAAGGAAGGAAGGAAGGAAGGAAGGAAGGAAGGAAGGAAGGAAGAAGGAAAAAAATGATGGGAACTAATTCTAAGGTGAATAATCTAAATAAAAGAATCACCCTCCTGGGAGAAATTATAGAGTAGTATAAATGCTTCCCTTCCATGGAAAGCTTTTTACCCTCTTTGCAGCCAAACCGTTTCCAGTCAACCATTTCTTTTTTTTTTTCCAAATGTGCGGAAGCTCAGATAATTGCTCTGGTTTTTAGTCACCTCAGTTAATGATGCTGGGCTGTGATAAAACTGAAGCTATCCTTTTTCTTCATTTTAAGTAGGGATCACCTTCTTTTTTCTAGGATTCCATCCTGTATGTCTCTCTACTTACTTGCTTTTTGTTATTTTGATGTACTCAGTAGGGGCCTTGAACACTTAGGCTTGTCAAACTAGAACTTTCATTTCCCTTCCCCCCACCCAAGGGGTAATGGAAATTTCAAAACATTAAGTGGGACTGTAATTGATTTAGTGCCAGAGAGGTGAAACATGGTGAAATATTGGAACATTGTTTATTAACGATTTCTTTGTTATTCTCAGGAGTAGATTTTATGATTTAGAAAACATTTCCTGGTTTTGAAAATTTAACAATACAGCCTCTAAGTCTCAAAAAAGTGAACCCTGGGGACTCATCAATAGGAAGGGCATGGGGGACAGTTGAGGGTAACCGGAGGGTTTGTCATTTTATTGCCTTTTTCAACTTTATGACCTTACCTTTACTTTCTTGTCTTAGCAAGTTTTAAAGGCCGTTAAAAGCTTAAAAATAGACTTAAAAAGGCTTTTTATTTTTTTGTACAGCGGTTGGGCGTTTGCCTTTTGCCTTTCATTTGGCCGACCCGAGTTCAATTCCTCCGCCCCTCTCAAAGAGCCTGGCAAGCTACCGAGAGTATCGAGCCCGAGCGGCAGAGCCTGGCAAGCTACCCGTGCATGTTGGATATGCCAAAAACAGTAACAATAAGTCTCTCAATGAGAGATGTTACTAATGCCCGCTTGAACAAATCGATGAGCAACGGGATGACAGTGACAGTGATATATTTTTTTAGCTTTTATTTATTTATTTTTTAAATTTTAAATATTTTATTGAATCACCGTGAGATAGTTACAAGCCTTTATGTTTGGGTTACAATCTCACAATGATCAAACACCCATCCTTCCACCAGTATACATTCCCCACCACCAATATCCCAGGTATACCCCCCATTTCCCACCCTCCCCCTACCTCTAAGGCAGACAATATTCCCCATACTCTCTCTCTACTTTTGGGCATTATAGCTTGCAACACAGACACTGAGAGCTCATCATGTTTGGTCCATTATCTACTTTCGGCATGCATCTCCCATCTCAGCTGGTTCCTCTAGCCATCATTTTCTTAGTGATCCCTTCCCTATTCCATCTGCCTTCTCCCCTCCACTCATGAAGCAGTCTTCCAGCTATGGGGCAATCCCCCTGGCCCTTGTATCTATGGCCTTGGGGTGTCAGCCTCATGTGATGCTACCCTACACTCCACAAATGAGTGCAGTCCTTCTATGTCTGTCCCTCTCTTTCTGACTCATTTCACTTAGCATGATACTCTTCATGTTTATCCATTTATAAGCAAATTTCATGACTTCATCTCTCCTAACAGCTGCATAGTATTCCATTGTATAGATGTACCAAAGTTTCTTTAACCAGTCATCTGTTTTAGGGCACTCGGGTTGTTTCCATATTTTGGCTATTGTGAACAGTGCTGCAATGAATATATAGGTACAGATGTCATTTCTACTGTGCTCTTTTGCATCCTCGGGATATATTCCCAGAAGTGGTGTTGCGGGGTTATATGGAAGCTCAATTTCTAGTAAAAAGGCTGTTTTTAATTAGAAAAATGTATACATACCTGAGAAAGTCCATAATGATCCTACTCATATCTATATCAACTTTGCATCTTTACAAAGACTGGTGATTGGGCATGCCTACTTTTTGTGTTATCTCTTTTTCTAATGAACTTGAATTTTATGTAAGTTCTTATGCTTCTCTAGGCCAGAATTTACTCACCTATAGAGTTATAGGACTGGAGCAATAGCACAGTGAGTAGAGAGTTTGCCTTGCACACGGCTGACCCGGGTTCGATTCCTCCATCCCTCTCAGAGAGCCCGGCAAGCTACTGAGAGTATCCTGCCCAGATAGCAAAGCTACCCCTGGCAAACTACCTTTGGCATATTCGATATGCCAAAAAAGGTAGCAAAAAGTCTCACAATGGAGATGTTACTGGTGCCCGCTCGAGCAAATCAATCAACAACAGGACGACAGTGCTACAGGGCTACAGAGTTATAGGTTGCTAAGCTAAATTGGTTTAATAAATTATTTTTTAAATTGTATGACCATGAATTACAAAGTAACAAAGATATTTATGATTGAGTTTCAGGTGTATATTGTTCTAGAACCAATACCTTCGCTGGTGGCTTAATAAATTCTTGCTCCAACCTATCTTAGATTGGTCATGGAGTGCTCCCAGTAAGAGAGAACCATCACAAAGTGAGAAAAGCAGATCAAAAGTACAAGATAAGCAAAACTGTGGTTTTATCTGATCCAGGTACAGCCCAGGAAACAGCTCAGGAACAGGAATGGCAACTCAGAGTGGTCCATATTTTACAAATGAGTTTCAGTCAGCCATTGGGTATAGATTGCTCTGTAGGACAGGAGTTATCATTTCATGAATTTCTGGATAATGCAATTAATCAGACGCAGAATGCGTGCACCGGCCTATTAAAGAAACTCTGCATGGGGCACCACACAGACTACCACATGGATGCTAAGATCTGTGCTAGCCATTGACAAGGCTATAAAAAATATAGCCCTTGTTCATAGGGAACTCATGGATTAGTGCAGAAGATAAGTGCAGTCTTAAAGAAAGCAGCAGGAGATGCTGGGTGGTTTACCAGCAGCATTCATAGTGACTGAATTTATTTCTGAAGGGTATCAGAACAGTGTATTGTGGAATCTACCACATTCAGTGACTGGCATCCCAACCAATAGTAAATCCTGGGAAAAGGGCATGTGAGAAACTTTATGTTTCTCCTGTACATTGATCATTTGACTTTAGCTAATAGATCTGCGTGGCTCAGTGGTTCCCTGATGAAATGATTCAGACCTTCTTCCTATTGGGTCTGGACTCTTGGCAACCTGCTCTTCTCAGGTGGTTGTACTTTCTTATTTATGCCAAAGAGGTCCCAAGATGTCTCCAAGGGGACTATACGGGGACCCCAGATATTCCTCTATGAATGCACCATGTACTTCTACCTACAACTAATGATTCAGACTCAACTACCTGCCACGTGAGGGACAAGTCTTCCCACTTGCTAAGCCCTTAAGATAAGTAGACTTAAATGGCCAAGTAGCAGCTAAAGTTTATTTATGGCATAGAGAGAACCTTGCTGTACTAGAAATGTATGGAGGATATGAAATTCAACAAGATGGAGATCCTTACATCCCTTAGATCTTATTTTGGTTTTAAGAAGGTGAATAGGTCTCCTTAGCATGCGGAGAGAAATTTTTGAAGCCATCAATTTCTTTAGCTTCAGATCCTATATCACCTACCCCAAATGGAGAGTTCAGGGGAAAGGCTATAGGCATTTGCTTTGCAGATAGGCAGGCAGCAAGTCTTGTTTATATTCCATGCAGGTACACAGGGAGATTTTGCTGCTGTGGAGCTAGATAAAGGTGTATTAAAGGATTACGTGGGAAGGAGTAAATGTGATACTCACCATCCTTCTTTTTAGCTTCCTTAGTGACAAGTGGCTCTCTCTGGTAGGTCTCTGGAGCAAACAGTGAATGGACATGGGCGAGGCTCTTGCTCCCTTTGCAAAACAAAGGAAGGCTCAGAAGGCTCCTCTTGCAGGACTTGGTCACAACAAGTAGAGGGCACTTAAAAGTTTAGAGCTTGCTTACTACTCGAAATCTACTCAAGAAGCCCAAAGGTTGCTTAAAGGACTTGGAAGCTAACTCAAACCTTGCCATCAAACATATCTCAATTGGGTGTAAGACTAAGGTGTCAGTTAAGAAATCCTCCCATAACAACAGAAAACGTGCTTCAGTCCCACCCTCCCCCTTGCTCTGCTGCCTTGGGGGTGGACAAGCCCTTTCTTCAATCTGTGAGTAGCTCTTTCTTGAGTCTTAAAAACTTGGGGTTTGAAGAAGGTGGCTGAGTCCGCCTGGAACCAAGGCATGTGAAGGTGGATTTAGAATTTAACAGTTTGGTATTCATCCTTCTCAAATAAAAACAATTTAAAATAAAGAAAAGGCCATAAGATGTGCCCCTTGAGCAAAAAGTGGAGAAAGATTTTCATGACTTATTCTGTCCATTGATGGGCTTTCCAGGAACGATTCTTTTTAGAAAAATAGGAAAAGAGTCATTTTTTTCTTTGAACTTCAAAGGAATATCATTGTCGATAACAGATTTGGAAAATTTTGAAATAATAAATTTACAGTACTTCAAATCCAGGGATTATTCTTTCACAATAAATTTTAAAGTGGGCAAGACACAAGTTATTTTAATAACTTGGGCAATTTTAATAATAGAGGGCAATTTGGGGGAAAAATGGAATGGGAAGTTAATCGTGGAATTGCAATTATTTGTGCAAACCTTGGACCTGCAGCTTTTCAAATATGAAGTCATCCAAAGTCTATGCCTGGGGAACAGAAACTGCAGAGCTCTGCAGAGTCGCTGAGATCTCGAGTCAGTGTCATTGTGGGTGACCGATGGCTCTGAGACCAAGTGTGATGAATTCCTCCTTGTGTCTCCACCCCACAACCAGAGCTTGACTAGGAGCTACTTTTTACAGATCAACATCTCTGCTTCCATTGGGCTACTTGCATATGGTTAATGAAGCATGTGAGTGATGGTTGTGGTGTTTATAAGAGGTGACTCTGGGGCTTACACAGGATCTGCTAAGGGGTGTGCTTTCTGGCCATGCCACTGGCAAATCTTTTTTATGTGTGGTATTCACTGGTTTTATGCAACTTGCATACACTTGGATGTTGAGTGACTAGAAATGCAGAACCAGGGATGGCAGCTGCCACGCTCAAACAACAGAGCTTCCAGGATTGCACTGAATTCATGTGGGACACCAGGGATTTGAACTCAGGACCATAGGCTTGCAAGACAGGTGCTCTAGGGCACAGAATGATTTACCCAGGCCCCTGGAATGATTTTGTTTGTTTGTTTGTTTTGTGGCTACATATGGCATTGCTCTGGGCTTACTCCTGGCACTTTTCTCGGGGATCACACCTGGCAGACTCAGGACACATATAGGGTAACAGGGATTGAACTTAGGTCAGCCACATGCAAGGCAAACGCCCCACTGGCTGTACTCCTACTTTGACCCTGGAATGATTTGTTTAAAGTGTATTCAGTCTCTCACTAGTCTCTCAATTCTCCATGGAAATTGGAATTTAAAAAAAAAATTGGTACTATTATTTTTCCTGTTGTTGGAAATAGAATACAAGTAATGCCAAGCCTTATTATATTATAAACTGGGTTCACATGCGCAGGGTGTATGTGTGGCATGTATAGTATAGGATAAACTGGGAATGAAAAGGGTTCTACATATTATACTAAATTAAGACACTTTAAAAAAATTATTTTTAATATCTTAATAATTTTTTAACTGAATCTCCGTAAGATACGAAGTCACAAAATTGTTCATGATTGGATTTCAGTCATACAATGTTCCAGCACCTGTTCCTTCACCAGTGTACATTTCTCACCACCAATGTCCTCAGTTACCCTCCCTACCTCTATGGCAGATACTTTTCCTCTCTCTCTCTCTCTCTGTCTCTCTCTCTCTTTCTCTTTCTCTCTCTCTCTCATTAAGAGATCATTATCTTTAATTTTTTTCTTAGCTGCATTGCCAATATTTCATTTGCTCTGCATCACATTCACAAAGTAATAAAGCAGAGCACATGAAACTTTGAACAAACATGAAAAGAATTTCTAAAGCAACCGAGGATCTATATCACACCGTTTATCTGCTTTGCTCTGAAAGTAGGCTTGTTTAGTTTTCTGAAATTAATGGATAAAACTGGTCTGGACAATGCAATGCCAAGCAGCTTCTCACAACAGAAGCTGCCTGGCTTTCTGAAGCTCCTACTTGGAAACTTCTAGCGGGCATAGTCCTGTCAATCAATTCAGAGGGAAAGTTTTATTTTTTTTAATTAATTCTGTGAAGGATTAGAAACTGTGATTTTGGACAACTGACCATAAATTCAGCCTGATTTGAACCTCAGGAGAGAGAAGGCATTTACTTGTTGCTGAGTGCAGCCAAAAATATTAAGGATAAAAGAATCCAAACCAAAAGTGGTTCTCTAAACCATGAATTTTGACTAAGGCCCATGCTTTTCTCAATAGGTTCAGGGTCCTAAAAAGTGTATAAAAAGTGTATTTTTAAGTTTCCACCACAAGGGGGCATGTGTAGCTCATCATTACCTCATCATCCATTACCTTTCATTTTAATTCAGAAAAACAAAATTATTAAGTGTTTTATATCACCTGTTGTCCCATTGCTCATCGATTTGCTCGAGCGGACTCCAGTAATGTCTACATTCGTCCCTTCTTTTGCTATGTAGACCGATGGCGTCTGCTCACTCCAGGAACACAAAGAGCATCAAACTGTTCATCCAGGGTCTGGACAAAGAAGACCGACCATCTTGTAGGTGGATGGCCGGGCGTTCTTTTGATGTCCTGTGGAATCCAGTTGGTAACGGCTCAAGTTCAGCGGTCATCTCCAAACTGCATTACGTGTCTGACCCATCGGATTTTCTACGCCTTGGCAAACGAGGCAGCATCCCTGATCCTCGATCATCAGCAGAGGTCAGAACTCCGGATTCCTTCTCTCACTTGAGTGAAACGTTATACTCCAAGCATAGCTCTTTTGATTCCTCTTTGGGAGACCCAAACAGTTTCCTCATCCTATTTTCATAGGGCCCAGGTCTCTGAGACATATGTTAGTGCAGGAAGAACGGTGGAGTCAAAACGATGTGCCCAGAGCCGGAGATTCTTTGTCCTCTTAACCACTTCTTCAACACTCTTGAAGGTGTTCCACGCTGCTCTCTTCATCCTGCTCAGTTCTGGCGCCAAGTTGTTCCTCATGTTGAGTTCTAGATCCAGGTACACATAGCTGCTGCATTCGGAGATGTTTGTTTCATTGAGAGCAAAAGGATCGTCAGGAACTAGTCCGTTTCTCATGATCATTGGCTTCATGAGATTCCACTGCAGTCTGACTTTTCCACATTCACTGTCGAAGTTGACCAGCATTTGTGCTGCTTGACTAATGCTTGGCGTTATTAGAACGATGCCATCAGTGAAGTGGAGGTGGTGTAATTGCCGACCGTCTATCTTCACTCCCATTCCTTCTCATTCCAGCATGACATTCTCGAGGGTGGCATTGAAGAGTTTCGGTAAAATGGTATCATCCTGCTGAACCCCTCTCTTTATGTCAATGATCACTTCCTTGTAGAATGGTGAGATCCTGGTGGTGAATCCGTAATACGGCTCAAGGAGGATGCTGATGTACTGAGTTTGAACAGCCTGTTTGGTTAGGGTTTCAATGACTGCTTCAGTCTCAACAGAATCAAAGGCCTTCTTTAAATTGATGAACGTCAGACAGAGCGGCATCTTGAACTCTCGAGAAACCTCAGTGAGCTTGGTCACCGTGTGGATATGGTTGATTGTGCTGATTCCTTTTCGGAACTTGGCTTGCTCGCATGGTTGCCCTTCGTCTAGTGTTCTGCCAATTCTATTCAGGATGCCTTGAGGGAACAACTTATAGATGAAGGACAACAGGCAAATGGAGCTATAGTTGCCAATGTCATAGATGTTTCCCTTTTTGTACAACAGAACGGTTCTGCTGGTTTTCCATTGAGACGGAAACTTGCATTCAGACAGGTAGCATGTGAAAAGCCGACCCAGTATATTGACGACTATTGGCGGCCTATTCTTCAGGTGTTTGGGTCTGACCTTGTCTGGACCGGGTGCTGTACGCTTCTTTACCGATGAAATGGCGTGTCGGATTTTGGAAGGGAGAACGCTGGTAACAACACATCCATCCTGCAGAATTTGGTATGTGGTCAGGTTGATGTGGCTATCGAAGAAATCCAAGTAGAAGTCGTGGATAACCTTCTCCATTTATATTTTTATATAAATATAATATTTAGGGGCTGGAGCAATAGCACAGCGGATAGGGCGTTTGCCTTGCACGCGGCCAACCCAGGTTCGATCCCCAGCATCCATATGGTTCCCTGAGCACCGCCAGGGGTAATTCCTGAGTGCAGAGCCAGGATTAACACCTGTGCATCACCAGGTGTGACCCAAAAAAGCAAAAAAATTTAATATATTAATACAATATTTTATTATTAAATATCACAAATATTATATATTAAAATATTTGTCTACCTTTGGAGAGAAATTAATTTTTCTCTAGGAAAGGTCTTACAATTTTAGTCATTGCTGCTTCTACCACCCTTGATTCCTTATTCATGTACTATTTTATTTTTCCTTTTGCCTCAACTTTCTGAGTTGTGGGCTTCTTCCTGCTATGATTTGTGCCATTTTAATACATCAGTAGCTACTCACGTGTTATAGTTCATTACTTTTCTTTGAGACTACAGCTGAAACTAAGAATATTGACATTGTCACCAGAATAGATCCATGCTTAAATTGTACACCAATCTGATTGTAACTTGATCCAGTTATGGGCATTAGTAGAAAGCAGTATATTTCATCAAGTTTTCCAGTTTTACCTCTTTTATTATTTTTTCTCTTTTGTGTGTGTTGTGCTTGTGAGTTATAGGCTATGCCTGAGGAAACTTGTCCTTCAGAGGTAGAGTTTGTAGCCATAACTCTGCCAATGCATGATTTCCTCCAGGAATCTTTAACAGAAGAGGAAAACTTGGGTGCAGATGAAAAATCCCCTAAGTCCCCTTTGATCTTTACACACAGAATGTTTTTTTTTTAATTTAATTAAATCACTGTGAGATAGTTACAAGCTTTCATGTTAGGGTTGCAATCTCACAATGATCAAACACCCATCCCTCCACCAGTGCACATTCCCTACCACCAATATCCTGGGTATACCCCCCTTTTTCCACCCTCCCCCTGTCTCCTTGGCAGACAATATTCCCCATACTCTCTCTCTACTTTTGGGCATTATGGCTTGCAACACAGACACTGAGAGGTCATCATAATCTTTACACAACAGAATGTTGATGAAGGTACTCTGCATTATTCAGTGGAGCAAACTCCTGAGCAAAACTGCCACCTCCCCCTTTACCTCAACTTGACGTGACAAATGGCTTCCAAGCTATCCATAGTGGATATCATCCCTAGATAGATTCCTCTGGAAGTGCAAAATTTCACAGCTCATGAAGGTGGCTCCAATGTACTTGTGGAAGTCCACACTAAAATATCAAACAAATATTTTAAGGGATTTGGTTGTAATTTTGTTCTACTCAATCTCCCCCCCTCCCACTTCCGACATAATTATATTAAAAGTTCTGATTTTTCAAAAGTAAAGTTATGACCCAGGTTTGATTCCTCTGTTCATCTCTCGGAGAGCCCAGCAAGCTACTGAGAGTATCCCACCCACATGGCAGAGCCTGGCAAGCTACCCACAGCATATTCAATATGCCAAAAACAGTAACAGCAAGTCTCACAATGGAGATGTTACTGTTGTCTGCTTGAGCAAATTGATGAACTACGGGACGATTGTAACGAAGTACTACAGTGCAGTGCTAAAGTTTATGAAAAGTACCAGGAAACATATTATAATTCTTAGTTCTTAGATTTAAATATGTTAGATAAGAAAATCACTGGCTATTCCATAGATTCACAAACTCTGAGAAGGAGGGACTTTTAGAGGGTATCTAAGAGTCCATCATTGGGAGGTGGGAGGAATACTGGGTTCACTGGTGATGGAGAATGGACACTGGTAGAGGGAGGGTGTGCTCAGACATCGTATGAGGGAAACACAAGTATGAAAATGTGTAAATCTGTTACTATACCCTCATGGTGACTCACTAATTAAAAAATTTTAAAAAATGAAAAAACTAAGAGTCCATCAAATGCTAGAAGCCATTTCCTATCCTCAGTCTTCTACTTAATCATTGCTTAAAAGTCCCCTGTGTTGGAAAACTCACAACTTCCTGACATGGGTCTCTCTAGTTAAAAAATACTGCAACTGGTAGAAAGGTCTTAGTGCCAAGCTCAACTCCTCTACTTAGAAACTTCCTCTAGGTGGTGACTTAGGTAGTTTACAGAAAAAGGAAAGTGCTGTGTTTTGTTAAAGGGTTTCAAATATATGAAGAAAAAATAAAATATTCACTTCACTTAGACTTTTTACTTTTTTAGGTTAAACATTGGTTTCTCTGACTCTTGCTGATCTATCCTGCTCAACAAGCCCCTACCCTAAGATGCCCTATTCTATAAGAGCTTCGCCCCTTCACTTTCCTTCTCAAATTGCACCCCATAGATCCTTAGCTCAGGTATGATGTACTCATTAGTGGATAACTTCTCTCATTCATTCCTTTATTCAATCAACAGATTCCCATATTCTGTGCACCCTTGGGCCAACAGCTCTGCTAGGCATAATGTTATCAGTGGTTAACAACGGCCCAGTCTCTGCCACCAAGCAGCTCTATTCCAGGCGATTATGACATTAGTTAGCACGAAATAACCACAGTTTACTTTGGCCTCTGGTCCTATTCCTTCCTTCCTTCCTTCCTTCCTTCCTTCCTTCCTTCCTTCCTTCCTTCCTTCCTTCCTTCCTTCCTTCCTTCCTTCCTTCCTTCCTTCCTTCCTTCCTTCCTTCCTTCCTTCCTTCCTTCCTTCCTTCCTTCCTTCCTTCTTTCCTTCCTTCCTTCCTTCCTTCCTTCCTTCCTTCCTTCCTTCCTTCCTTCCTTCCTTCCTTCCTTCCTTCCTCCCTCCCTCCCTCCCTCCCTCCCTCTCTCTCTCTCTCTCTTTCTTTCTTTCTTTCTTTCTTTCTTTCTTTCTTTCTTTCTTTCTTTCTTTCTTTCTTTCTTTCTTTCTTTTTGATGGGGGGAGGGTTAGAATGGTGTCATTGTCAGATTTTGCTCTGAATCACAATGAAAAAACAATTTCTCTTGCTTTCTTTTTAGATACTTTCTTTTTTAAAAATAGATGAAGACCCCCTTGCAGCTCTTCATTATTTCCTCCTCAGGGACTAGAAAAGCACATTCTTCAGAATGGAAGCCATTAATGACCACCTTTGGGTTATCTTTGTCTAATTAGCTAACAATTGTCCATGTGCTTCATTTTGCATTTCAGGAGTGTGATTTATTGCTTGGCTTGAATTGATTTACTAAACATATACCCTATTCTGTTACTATAGGGCTACCTCGACAAATAACATATTCTTTGCCCTCAGGAAATTTAGAGGTGCCTGGTATAAGAAATTTAATATGAGGTACATTCATAGAATTTTTATAGAATTTTTATAGTGGTGTTTTGTGTGTATGTGCTTGTGTGTGTGTATGCATACATGCAGATTTGACATATTCATCCTAATGGAAGAATAGAACAGCCTCACAGAAGGAATAACATTTAAGTTACACTTTAAGGAGGGTGAGCAATAGTAAGGAGGCAACAGGAAATAGAGAGGGGAAAAACCCTTGAAAGCAAAGGGAATAGTATGGCAAGCAGCATGTGGTCAATAATGTGAATTACGGCCTTCTGGGGAATTGCCCACAAGGCTCACAGAAGGGCTTAGGGTGAGGTAGAGAGTATTTGAGTCCAAACTGTGGACGGTCTTGAATTACATGTTAATGGAGTTAGACTTAATCAGGTGGCATCAGGGAGCTACAGGGGTAGGGCTGGTGGTGAGGAAACAAGGGAGCTGAAGATTGTAAGGACCTTTGAAATCACTGCTTCTCCACTAGGGGAGGGGGATTCTTTAGCGAGCTCAGACCTCTCTATCTCTTTGGGGAGGTCACACCTGTTGATGCTCAGGGTTTACACTGGCTCCGTGCTCATGAATCACTCCTGGTAAGCTGGGTAACCATATGAGGTGCCGAGATCAAATCCAGGTTGGCTGCATACCAGGAAAACACTCTGCTCACTCTATTATCTTTCTGGCCTTTATGCAGGCATCTTTTGACAAAGGACTTCTTTCTCAAAGGTTGGACAAACCATCAAAGATAACCACTTGCTCTGGTTTTAGTTGAGTTCGACATTGCTTACCTCACATATGCACACTAGTGAGAGACTGAGTTTGAAACTTTGTTCTTGCTTGGCCAGTTCCCTAATGATTAAGCTTTATAAGAAAGGTGCTTCAAGTGTGGTTTTGGAAGTCTGTATGTGGAACATATGTGTTACCTGAAGTATCTCCATTATTTTATAACCTATTCACAGAGAAAAGTCAAAGCCTACATTTTGTATATCCTTACACTTCCAAATGATTCCTTCAAACATTGTCTTCCTGTGTGACTCCTGAGGTCCAGGTGTTGAGACATCATGAATTTTCACTTTCACTTCTAAAAACTAGTTTCTAGGGCAGAGGAGATAGTATAGGGGTTAGGGCATATGCCTTGAGAGTGGCTGACCAGAGTTTGAGCCTTGGCACCATATGGTCCCTGAGCTCACCAGGCACAACTCTGGAGGCCCCTGAGTGACTCTGAATGTGGTCTTGGAGATGGCCTGGTTATCCCCAGCACCTCAGGACCTGTGCAACCTCACAACCTTGGACTCTTTTTAAAAATTTTTTAAAAAAATTTTTATTAGTTCCTCACCATGAGGTACAGTTACAAACTTATGAACTTTTGTATTTGCATTTCAGTCATACAATGATCGTTAACCCATCCCTCCACAAGTGCCCATTCTCCTCCAGCAATATTCCCAGTATCCCTCCCACCATTCCCACCCCATCCCCACCACCCCACCCCACCTCTGCGGTAGGGCATTCCCTTTTGTTCTCTTTCCTTTTGGGTGTTGTGGTTTGCAATAGAGGCATTGATTGGCCATGGTGTTCGGTCTATAGTCTACTATTGGCAGGCATTTTTCAACCTGAATGGGTCCTCCCAATATCTTTTACTTGGTGTACCCTTCTCTATCTGAGCTGCCTTTTCCCCCAGCATATAAGGCCAGTTTCCAAGCCATGGAGCAGACTTCCTGGTCCTTATCTCTACTACTCTTGAGTGTTAGTCTCCCATTCTTTTACATTATATTCCACAGATGAGTGTAATCTTTCTATGTCTGTCCCTTTCTTTCTGACTCATTTCACTTAACATGATACTTTCCACTTTGATATACATATATGCAAATTTTATGACTTCATCTTTTCTAACAGCTGCATAGTATTCCATTGTGTAGATGTACCAATGTTTCTTTAACCAGTCATCTGTTCTTGGACACTTGGGTTTTTCCCAGATTTTGGCTATTGTAAACAGTGCTGCAATGGACATACAAGTACAAATGTCATTTCTACTATACTTTTTTGCCTCTCTAGGATATATTTCCAGGAGTGGTATTGCTAGCTCAAATGGGAGCTCAATTTCTAATTTTTTGAGAAATGTCCATACTGTTTTCCAAAAGGGCTGAACCGTCGGCATTCCCACTAGCAGTGAAAGGAGAGTCCCTTTTCCCCCACGTCTGTGCCAACACCGATTGCTTTTGTTCTTTTGGATGTGGGCCAGTCTCTGTGGTGTGAGATGATATCTCATTGTTGTTTTTATCTGCATTTCCCTGATGATTAGTGATGTAGAGCATTTTCTCATGTGCCTTTAAGCCATTTAGATTTCTTCTTTTAGAAAGTTTCTGTTCATTCCATCGCCCCATTTTCTGATGGGGTTGGATGATTTCTTCTTGTAGAGTTCAACCAGTGCCTTGTATATCCTTGATATCAACCTCTTATCAGATGGGTATTAGGTGAATATCCTTTCCCATTCTGTAGACTGTCTTTGTATTTTAGTCACTGTTTCTTTTGAGATGCAGAAGATTCTTAGTTTAAGATAGTCCCATTTGTTTATCTCTGTGTCCACTTGCTTGGTCAGTGGTGTCTCATCTTTGAAGATACCTTTAGCTTCAGTGTCATGGAGGGGTTTGCTAATCTTGCCTTCAATGTACCTGATTGATTCTTGTCTGATGTTGAGGTCTTTAATCCATTTTGATCTAACTTTTGTACATGGTGTTAGGTAGAGGTCCAAGCCCATAATTTGCATGTAGCTGTCAGTTTTGCCAGCAACATTTGCTAAAGAGGCTTTCCTTGCTGCACTTTACATTTCTTGCTCCCTTATCAAAGATTAGATGATCATATATTTCAGGGTATGTGTCATGATATTCAACCCTGTTCCATTAGTCTGTAGCTCTGCCTTTTTTTTTTTTAATTTAAATTTTATTGAATCACCATGTGGAGGGTTACATAGTTCTCAGGATTATGTCAGTTATACAATACTCAAACACCCTTCCCTTCACCAGTGCCCATATTCCATCACCAACCACCCCATTATAACTCCCGTTCCCTCCCGCCCCCCCAGTCCCCGCCCTTGTAAGTGATAAGTTTCACTTCGTTTACGCTTTATTTTGGTTACATTCCATGTTTCAACACATAACTCACTATTGTTGCTAGGGTTTCCCCCCAAAAAAGAAAAGACAGTCCCACTGTCAGGAAAGCATTTGATGGCTCTCCATTGCTGAGAATGTAGAGATATTAAGTCCCGCTGTTTGTTACATAACTTTTCTATTTTTTCCCCCCCTTGTGCCGCGCCACCGAGTTCACGCCTGTTTAGTAATCACCACGCTGCCTGACAAAGGGAAAAAAAATGAAAAAGATGGTTATTTCTCGTCATCAGCCAGCGTGGGGCTCTGGCTTAGTTGGTAGTCTGATAGAATGTCTGCAAGCAGTTTCTGGAACCAAAAGTAATACGCTGGTATTGGCCCCCGCTCGAGATTCCACCAGCGTCCCGCTGTTCCAAGTACATAATAATTTATTCCCTTGTATCCCCTTCCCACGCCACCAGGTCCGTGTCAGCTTAATGGACATCATACTATGGTTGACGCCACGCCGCGTTTCTTCCCAAGAAAGAAGGATATTTCTTCTCAGCCGGTGTGGGGATATGGCTTAGTTCAGTCTATAGAGATGGCTACCACTTTGGTTGCCTTCAATATTTCAGCAAAAGACTTACTATTCTTGTTAGGATTTCCCACCAAAGTCCGACCCGTTAAAAAGGAACCATTTCATATTGGTGATGATTAAATGACATTAGGTTGCGCGGCCATGGCAGCGGCCTTGCGGCTTTGAATTTCTGTATAAAGTCCAGGGAAAGTACAGCCAGAAATTACACGTCGCTACAAACTTTAACCCTATTATGGTCCCCCCAAAGTCCAACCCATTACAAAGGAACAATTTCATATTGCTGATGATTAGATAACATTAGGTCTCGCTGCTGCGGCAGCGGCCGTGCGGTTTGGGGTTTCTATATAAAGTCCAGGGAAAATTCTGCCTAAAATTCTATCGCTACAATCTTTTACCCTTCAACAAAAAACTCAGTACTATTGTTTGGAGTTTCTCCCCATGGTAAGCCCTGCTAAAAAGAAACATTTACACGTTGCTGACAATCAAGAGATATTAGGTATTGCAGCCGCACGGTTTTGGATTTCTATATGAAGTCCAGGGAAAATTCTTTTGGTAATTGCATCACTCGCTGGCGGCAGAAAGGAGTGTCCCCACATGGCTCTGTGCTTAAATGTCGGCACAGGGCGGATCCGGAAGTCCCGCCCCATTGGCTTTCCCGGGCTTCCTGTATAGTCTAAAAACCGGCTGTTGCCTCGCTGCGTTCAAAAAGAAAGAGTTGAGAGAGAAAAGACCATACCCCGCTGGTGGTGCCTGGGCCAGTAGCTCCGAGCACACAGTTTGGAGGCATTTTGGGGGCGCCGCTCGTGTCCAAAGTGGTTCAGTTGCCTCCGGGGTCGATCTCGCGTGGGGGCAGAAAGGCTGTAGCTCTGCCTTTGTTCCAGTACCATGCTGTTTTAATTATTACAGCTTTGTGGTAGAGTTTGGGGTTTGAGAAGGTGATGCCTGTCATCTTATTTTCCCCAAGAATTGCTTTAGCTATTCGTGGGGGTTATTGTTCCATATGAATTTCAGGAGTGTTTGCTCCATTTCTTTGAATAATGTCATGGGTATCCTTATAGGGATCACATTAAATGTGTACAATGCTTTGGGGAGTATTGCCATTTTGACAATGTTAATTCTCCCAATCTATCAGCAGGGGATATATTTCCATTTCCTCATGTCCTCTTTTATTTTGTGGAGTAGTGTTTTGTAATTTTCTTTGTACAGGTCTTTTACCTCCTTAGTTAAGCTGATTCCGAGGTACTTGATTTTCTGAGGCATGGTTGTGAACAGGAGGATTGCTTTTTTCATGTCACTCTCTCCTTTCTCATTATTTGCATATAGGAAAGCCATGGACTTCTGGGTATTGATTTTATAGCCTGCAACTTTACTATATAAGTCTATTGTTTCTAGGAGTTTCTTGGTAAAGGTTTTAGGGTTCTCTAAATATAGTATCATATCATCTGTAAATAGTGAGAACTTGTTTTCTTCCTTTCTTACCTGAATGCCCTTAATATCTTTTTCTTGCCTAATAACTATTGCAAATACTTCCAGTACTATATTGAACAGAAGTGGTGAGAGTGGGCATTCTTGTCTCGTCCCTGATCTTAGAGGGAAGGCTCTTAGTTTTTCCCCATTGAGGATGATGCTTGCCATAGGCTTGTGGTAGATGGCTTTGAATATATTGAGGAAAGTCCCTTTTTAGCAAGTGTTTTATCAAAAACTGGATTCTGGATCTTGTCAAATGCTTTCTCTGCATCTATTGATATGATCATGTGGTTTTTATCTTTTCTTTTGTTGATATGATGGATTATGTTGATTGATTTCCAAACGTTAAACCATCCTTGCATCCCCAGAATGAATCTCACTTGGTTGTGGTGTTTGATCTTTTCGATGAGTTGCTGAATTCTATTTGCTAATATTTTGTTGAGAATATTCACATACAACCTTGGACTCTTGCACTGAACTGCTAACCTGGTTGGCCAAGAATCACTTGGATGGGGTCCCCAGACTCCTGAGTACTGCTATGGAACTCATCCTTTCCAATCCCTCCCCAAATAAGTGACTATCACCTTCAGTGTTCTAGAATGGGAGTACCTGGAATTATTTGTCCTTTAGTCAGCAAGTAGTTTTTTACTATTATTTCACTGACTTTCCTGGTACCAAATACACAGTAAACTAGTTCAGCTGCAATCCCTTCCACACGGATTGTATTCTTCCTGGTAGGGGCAAGAAGGAGGCCGGGAAACACTCTAAAGTAAATATTTGAAACAAATGGCATTTTTGAATAAAGATTAGCACTTAAGAATAAAGAAAGTTGGAAGGGTAGTCAGAAAAGGACAGGGCCATGACTGGCTATTTGTGGGTGTTTATTGATGTTTATTTTCAAATAAAAGGGTCATGGAGGTCCCTTGGAGAAGATAATATTTGAGTAGACCTCTGAAAGGGTGATGTTTGGGGGAACAATTGGATATGGAGGAAGAACATTCAAGCAGAAGGATAAGAAAGCAAAGAGTTATATGTCAGAACACCTGGTGTCTGTGCAGCTGGTCTGCCTCGAACTGACATGCATGGGGGAAGAGCATTTGATGGGGTTAGGGAGGGCAGATAAGTGAAGGATTGAGATCCTCTGAACCTTAGACCCTGAGATGGGAAGCAATGAGATGTGAGCAGGGAAGCATTTCACTGTGATTTTTTTCACTGAGGTTGACTCCCTGTCCTTCCGGTACTCTGATGATTCTAATGTTGTTCCTCTTGGAGCCATCTCTTAGGTCTCTGATTCGCCTTAGAGCTATTTTGAGGTCTTTCCCATTGTTTGTTGTTGCCTGTATGATTTCTGCTGCTCATCTTCAAGTTCGCTGATTCTGTCTTCCGCCATAGACATTCTACTGTTGAGGGATTTATTGAGTTTTTAAGTTCATCTATCGAATCCTTCATTTGTAACATTTCTTTTTGTACTTTTTTGATTTCTGTTCTCATTTCTTCCTGTATTTTCTCAGTTATCCATTCCCCTATTGCTTTCACTTCTTCCTTTAATTTTCTGTATGACTTTTCCATTGATTCTTTGAGTTCCTCGAACATCCTCAGCATTTCATCTCAGAATTCTTTGTCTGAGAGATCATATTTGTGGGTACGCCCTGTTGAGGATTCGGCACTCTTTTCTTCCTCCTCTGCTCATAGAGGAGATTTGCGCTGTTTCTTCATGTTCTTGTGGATCTAGAGAAGTAAAGCCTTTTAGTTCACTGCCACTGTGCCCTCTTATTGCCAGAAAGAGTTCTGAATAAGCTCAATTGGTGGTGGTCAACTTTCTCCTTGCTTAGAGTACGTCTTTCCTCTTGGACATTATTCTGTGACTAATGATAGGCTTCTAGAGCAGCATTGGAGGTGATGTTGTTTCCTATTGGGTTTTAAGCGACTTCTTGTATACACTTGTTTTTTGGTGGAATTGGAGTAGGCCAGAAGATTCTTGTCGTATTGTGTTTGAGGTAGTCAGAACGCTTTCCACAGAATTAGATAATAAAGGTTGGGATGGGAGCCAAGAGTGCTGAGAGTGGAACATATAACTGTGGCCGCTGGCCCCACAGAAGGCTACGCCCACTTTTGATGAGGCCACGCCCCTTCAGTGGAGGCCACACCGCTAGCCAGTCCCATTGTTAATGTCCAGTCCACAAACACAGATACCCGCTGCCGGGCTGGTCCTGGCAGTGGGCGTTGGGGAGCGCAGAGCTGGACCGGAAGGGAGCGCACTGCGATCCACAAACCTGTTGAAAGGACCGGTGATGAGGGGCAGGCCAAGCAGCGAAGCATTTAATGCCTCTTAACATGACTGGTGACAGAGGACCTTGTACTTTTTAATCTTGAGATTTTCTACAAGTGTATTGAATCCTTTAATTCCAAGTCAGCAAGTGTCTTTCTGCTCTTAGAAGTCTAGGAATAGACAAATCCCCCCACAAACCCTCTCTTCATCCTTAGATAAATACCTATGACATAGCATGTAATTTTTGTAAGATCATACTCGGAGAGCCCGGCAAGCAACCAAGAGTATCCCACCTGCACAGCAGAGCCTGGCAAGCTACCCATGTCGTATTCAATATGCAAAAAACAGTAACAGCAAGTCAGACAATGGAGGTGTTATTGGTGCCCGCTTGAGCAAATCGATGAACAATGGGACGACAGTGCTACAGTGAATATTCTTTCAAGGAAATAATGTATTTCTCTGGGGAAAAAGAATATTGAATCTTGCTCTTCAAAGCCCATGTTCTCCCTTGAACACACATCTTGCTTGTCTCTATGGTTCTTTGCTTGCCTAGTACTTTCTTTCTTTCTTTCTTTCTTTCTTTCTTTCTTTCTTTCTTTCTTTCTTTCTTTCTTTCTTTCTTTCTTTCTTTCTTTCTTTCTTTCTTTCTTTCTTTCTTTCTTTCTTTCTTTCTTTCTTTCTTTCTTATCTTTCTTTCTCTCTCTCTCTCTTTCTTCCTTTCTTTCTTCCTTCCTTTCTTCCTTCCCTCCCTCCCTCCCTCCCTCCCTCCCTCCCTCCCTCCCTCCCTCCCTCCCTTCCTTCCTTGTGTTCTCTTGAATAAACATAAACACTTCTCCATTTCTCTCCCCACACATCTTCCTAAATAAGTTTCAATAAAAACTAACTTGCTTTAGACACCAAAAAAGAAAAAAAAAACAAAACAACAAGAGCAAAAATCACAACAAAATATAAGAAGGAGGCTTCTGTTTAAAAGTTCCTAAAGCATATTCTGCAAGAGATTCTCCCACTTTCAGATCACTGCCATCCTCCATGTTTATTCTTCCCTAGCTCAAGACAGCATGTTCCAGAAGCTTGTGGTCAGGTTTATGATCTGGAATTCCTCTGTGTACCAATTCCAAAGTAATTCTCATAGCACCTGTGTACAAGTAGCAACAACTTTCCCTTGAGACTCTTAGTGAACTTTTCAACTCTTGTCAGAAACACCTCTGAGAGATCAAAAGTCTTTGCTCAAAGGAAGTGCGCCATAGAATGGGCCAGTTGAGCTGTCAGAAAATTTGGCTGTGTTTTATCAAAACAAACAACCCTAGAGGCTTATTCAGAAGCTTAACTCCTCCTGTTGGGCTTTGGAGGTTCTCTAGCTGTTGTAATGTTGGGGTCATGGTCTCAGGGAAGCCAAGTTCCCTTCTTGTTTTAAAATTCTCTTGGTCTCTCTTTTGACCCTATGTTCTGTAGTATTTCCATGAGTGCCTTAAAGACTTGAAAGGTGTTCTAATCAAACTATTGGCTGCTATAAACACAAGGGCAATTTGCATTTACCTTTGCATCCAATAACCAACTCAGAGTGAAAATTAGAAAGATGATCCATAAGAGGGATAAAAATAGATGTTTGCATCTGGCCTATTACAGTGAAATTGAGTCATCTTGTAGAATCATTTTCTTTCAACATTTTAAATTATATTTTGCCCACAGCAGCTATGGTATCTAGTAATAACTAGTAATAATAAGTAGCATTTATTAAAAGATGAACCAAATTGTATTTAGATGTATTTAGATGGACGAGGAGCAGGTTTAGGAGATTGCAGGTGTAATCTCTCAAACAATGGAGAGATTAAAGGCATATAAACTTTGCTAAAAAAATGGCAAATTTGATAGTTGCCCTGATCCCCCAAGAAATCATTATATAAAAAATTAAATAGGTTGGGGCTGGAGAGATAGCACAGCGGGTAGGGCATTTGCCTTGCACGTGGCCGACCCGGGTTCAAATCCCAGCATCCCATATGGTCCCCTGAACACGGCCAGGGGTAATTCCTGAGTGCAGAGCCAGGAGTAACCCCTGTGCATTGCCAGGTGTGACCCAAAAAGCAAAAAAAAAAAAAAAAATTAAATAGGAACAAATTAAATAGGAACAAATAGCAACAAATAAATGATCAGAATGATAAGTATTGTTTTATGAAATTATTGCTACACATATTTTAACATATCTGTATGCAGTTATATGTGGAAGATTTAAAATATATGTCCATATAATTGTACTTATGTGTGCTAGGTTGCTGTGTAGCCCCCAAAACACAAAAAATTGTGAAATTTGTATTCTTCCTTGTTATAAAGTAAATATATTATCTTCAGTTTTGCCTTCTGACTCAAAAAACCTAAAATACTAATTTAGGGGTTCTGGAGAGATAGTACTGGTGTCAAGGCATGTATGTGCCTTGCATAAGGTCTTCTGGCACCTCATGGTCCCTCAAGCACCAGTGAGTGCAGCACTGGATGCCCTCAATATTACCAGGGTGACCCGGTACTGTGGGGCCCAAGTAGCACTGTATCCTCAGTCCCTCACATTGAACAGAACCTTTGGCTCAGTTGGTTGAGAATTGCAGGGAGGGGACTCTGGGCCCTGGCAGGAATCTTTTCTCTTTGGGAAGCATATGAATAACTTTGGTTTTAAAGATAATGTGTCTGAAATCTGGAGGTGAGGGGCATCTATTAACTATCAATAATAGTTTCAATGATTTAAAATCGTGAAAATAGTTTAGAACGATTAAAATAGTTTAAAATAGTTGAAAGTAGGAACAATTTGATCCTATTTCTATAATATTTCCATCAGAGCCTTAAAAACTTGAAAGGTGTTCTAATCAAGCTATTGGTTGCTATAGATACAAGAGTAATTTGCATTTACCTTTGCATCCGATAACCAACTCAGAATGAAAATTAGAAAGATGATCCATAAGAGGAATAAAAATAGATGTTTGCATTTGGCTTATTACATGAAGTTTAGTCATCTTGTAGAATCAGTTTCTTTCAACAATTTTAGTTATATTTTGCCTATAGCAGCTATGGTATCTAGTCACATATGGAAGGAGAAGAATCTTTAGAAGATGCTCTTGATTGATGCGAAAAACCCCAAGAATCTATTTCTTCAAAGGAGGCTGTATCATTATGATCTGCCAGTGACTATCCTGCCATACCAGATTCTTTGGGTACATTTGTTGAAGAATATTTTTCCCTTTGTTTAAAGAGTGATAATGTGTGAAGACCTTTTGTGACTTCACCATAGGGCACAATGGTGTGGTACTTCTGCTGGGAAGCCCAGTTGATTCAGCCTCTCAGGTCCTGGCACCGTGTTCTCATAGCAGTTTCCCCTGCTGTGCCAGCAGAAAGAGCACCACTTTGTTCTCTACCCCCTGACTCAGCTTTATTCTCCTTCTAGTGCTCATCAGTCTCTGATGTTAAACAAATAAGCAGTTCATTGATTTCTCTTTTCTCCTCTCACAAATAGAGGTTCCATTTGGAAGGGACTTGCTCTTTTCCCCGGCAAATTTTCAGTACCTGGCCTGGTATCTGGCACATAAGAAAGACTTATCAGACTTTGAATGTCAGAGTGCTCTTATATAGCTTGTATTCAATGGGAAAAAACACTAAAATGATGTGAACAATAGTGATGATCTGCTGCATTTTCCTGCAGAGCATTTGAAGGGATGGGTCGTAGTGGGATTTGGGAGTGTTGATAGCCAAAGGATGCTCTCTCCAAGGCAGGGGTATTTGTGCATAGGACTGTATTTCAGGGGTTCTCATGACCTTTCAGATTCATCGATTTGCAAGACCCAAAGAACTCAAGATGGAATCAAACTCATAGTAAAGTTTTATTACCGAGGGAAATTAGGCAAAAATCAGTCAAAGGAAAAGGCATGTGGCATGAAGAGCAGAGAAAACCAAAGAGCTTGAAGCTCAGAGACTTTCCAGTGAAGTCCTTCAGAATGCTCTTACCCCTTCATGCAGCAAATTAAGACAACAAGGAGTGTTTTCAGTGGGAAAGCTCATCAGAAACTTGGGGCCCAAGGGTTTCATTGTTTTCATCTAGATTAACTTCCTCCTTCTAAATCCAAGACTCCCAAAGAAAGCAACCCAAACCACATTGTTTGCAAAGGTTTGACACAGTGAATAATTATTTAATGAGAGTTTTATATCATGGTGGAACACAGTTTATCATTCATGTTCCCTGACCCCTGCAGGGGAATCCAACCTGGCAAGTAGGCTTTCAGAGAGTGGCAGCATAAAGCCTGGCATGTTCCATTTTCTCTGAATAAAGGTGTGAGGAGTGATTTAGTAGGAAACATTGGGTCATCAGAAGAGCAGGGAGAAAACTTTTCCAGCAAAGAAATAACTCAAAGAGCAAAGGTCTTGAGTGTGTAGTAGATGGAATTGGAGGACATGAAAAGCTCCGAGTTGGCTGGAGCAGGTGGAAGTAAAAGAAGTAAAAAGATTTTAGGTTTCAGAGTGAGAGCTGATTTCTGGGCATCAGGACCCCCTACAGGAAACTATTTTGTTCCATTTGGGTGTCCAGCAGAAATGATGGGTACAGAATCTGGCAGTTGCTGAGCCCCTGCTATGAGCCAGGAGCGGTTCGAAAAGTATCACATGTGATTTCTCATTCAATCCTCTCAAAAACCCTGCAAGAGGAATGAGGATTATGGTAGACTCAACCACAGAAAGTTTCTCTCATTTGACTATGTCATAGTTTGGGGCTGGGTGGGGAGGCTTTGAGCGCATATAAACTAAGCACAGAATCCACGATGTAGGATAACATAGCCACAAGGAGCTTAGGTTTATTCTGGTCACTCCCATCAAGGTGCTCCTGAGCCACTCCCATTCCTTTGTTTATCTGTAACTACTTCTCTATGCTCTCTTCCCTCAAAAGTTAATCAGCTTTTCTCCCTTACCAGACTCTTAATTTGTAAGGTCAGATCTTTCTAGGACACTGAACTTATATTGTAAGTTAATATTGCCTTTCTCCTCTCCTTATATCTTTTGAATAGTTTACTTTAAACCAATGTCCTTTTTGTATAGACACAAAAAGACAATATTCTGCTTTTGTAACTTGGGATTTAATTGGCTTCAAATATTATTCATTCCTGGGAGTCTGCTTTCTCGACTTAAGCCTCAGTTGCCCTCAGTTCCTAGCACCCCAAAAGCAGGGTCCTGATGAGGGACCGGACGGGCCCAGGGCAAGCGGTGAGTTATGTGCTACCTTAGCATCGAGATGGGCCTGGTCAAAGTGCCTAATTCTTAACTATAAGTTAAGAGCTTGATCATGGACAAATGCTGTCATGATCCAAAAAGTAACAATGAGACTAGGGCCCTGCTAGGGATAGGAAAGACTAATCTGGCCTGAGCACTGTAGTCTGAGATCGAGATGGCCCCAGGAGAGCAATTACTTAAATGCTTTAAGTAATAAACGCTTAAAGCATTTATTACTGTGTCCATACAAAATGATTAATATTATGAATGCTTATATGTTTGCTGGACGAGGAGAGGAGAAACTCTCATGGGACTCCGCCCTTGGGTGGATGGTCCTGTTGAAGGAGAATCTGTCCTAGAAACAGCATCCCCTGAGGGAAAGAACTTTACCCCTATTGATTGTGACCACCTATGTGTAAGCCCCAACCCCCTCATGCTGGGGGGATTTTTTTTTTTTTTTTTTTTTTGCTTTTTGGGTCACACCCGGCAATGCACAGAGGTTACTCCTGGCTCTGCACTCAGGAATCACCCCTGGCGGTGCTCAGGGGACCATATGGGATGCTGGGAATCGAACCTGGGTCCGCCGGGTGCAAGGCAAATGCCCTACATGCTGTGCTATTGCTCCAGCCCTGCTGGGGGAATTTAACTAGGCTGTAAGAGTGGGTTGGGGGATGAGAGAGAGAGCCGGGAGAGAAGCAGAGAGAGAGTCAGGAGTGAATGCAATAAGCGGCAAATGATCAATCAACCGGCTTGGCCCTCGTTTTCCTCCTCGGTCTGCCCCATGGCCCCGGGCCGCTCCCTGAAAACTCGGGGCAGGGGGGGTGGCGGCAGGCGGGAAAAGCTGCCAAGGCTCTCCCCCGTTCACCCCCTGCCAGTTGTTTTTTACACCACACCCTGATGATTACAAAGGGGGAAGATTCAGAATAGTTTATTGACCTCGAAATGGTGTTCAGGAGCCCTGGGCCAACTAGGCTGGTGTTTCAAGTGTGAGGGCCACAGGGCTGCTTGCAGTGCTCTCAGGCCCTGTGGTGCCAAGGAATATCTGGGCCACACTGGCAGGGTTTGGGGAATTTTGGGTTCTACCCTGAAATACTCAAGGACCTTGTGGTACTGGGTATAAAACTGGCAGCAACTACATACAAGACACATGGTTTAACTCCAGGACTACTATCTTTCTGGTCCCCAGAATTGCTTGTCTTTTAGTATTGTGAGTTGTAGCCTATTATTGGACTATGAAATTGAATGACCCAGGACCATTATTTTATTTGCAGAGCCCTTACAACTAGTGTTCAGGTGATCCTGGTTTCTCTCCGATTGATATTTTACCCACTCAGCCAGTTATTCCATGGTCAGGGTCGTGGATTCTGTGTTGTTCAGATTCTGCAGTATTGAGGACCACCAGGCTCTCCCAACGTTGCTCAGGGGCCTTCAGGACTGCACCTACTAGTTCTGAGGCCTTCAGAACCCTACCCAGTTACAGGTTGGGAGCTCATGGTGTTGAGGAGAAAACTTGAGTCTTGACATGTGTCCTAACCCCTATACTATCTGCCCCATCCCCAAGAAACAATGATTTGAAAACAAAATTAAATGGACTTGAATATAAATGATCAGAATAAGTATAAGTATCATCTTATGAAATTGTTGCTACATGTACCTTAACATATCTGTATGTAGCTATACATGAAAGGTTTAAACTATATGACCATACAAATATACTTATATGTCCTAGGCTCTGTGTAAAATAATTTCTCAGTTTGGGTGTTAGTCAAAATTTATAAGCCACTGTGTAGCAAAGTTAGATGTTTCTATATGAATAAAGTACTCTAAAAAACTCTTTTGTTGGACCAAGAGAGTACAGTAGATAAGACTGAACTAAGGTTCAGTCCCCAGCATCCCTTCTGGTCCCCAGAGCCCTGCCAGACATGATCCCTGACCATAGAGCCAGGAGTAAGTCCTAGATACAGCTGGGTACAACACCCAAACAAAGCAAAAGAAAACAAAAATCCCTTGTTTCTGGGAGAACATGATCTCTCATACTTAGAGTCAAGCCCTTGAAGTTTATTTATGAAACTTTCCTGTATCAGAGCTTCTAGAAACTGTTACTATGGGCTTATAATAGGACTGATGTAGACTGCAACACGCCAGGATGGGATACCTGACCACATGGAAGACACTACGTGTTGGGGAAGTGGTGAGGCCTCCAGACAGTTGTCCATAGTTTTGACATCTCTGGGAGATTGTCTGCTCACAGCCCTGATGGGTTCACCATTCTGCGGCCCTGTGCTCTGCCCGGTTCCAGCTGGCCAGGGTCTAGGTTACTTTCCACAAACATGTATGATTTGTTCTCGGTGCTGCCCTTGTAGACCAGAGTTACGGTGAGGTGGAGAAAGGAGGGAACTCATAAGTTATTTCACCCCTGGTACTGCAAATAAAAGAAATAATAAGTAAGAGGATTTTAAATATTTAAAGAAAAAGGGATACAGGCAAGGTGTCTAATTACCGTGACTTTCCCTTTTCTAGATTTCAGTGCATGATTAGCAAATGGCAGCAACAATTCCCATGGACATGATGGTGAGGCTGACATAAGCCTGACCAGTGACTGGCATTGCTCTAAGCACTTTACATTCGTTTACTTGTTTAATCTTTGACTGCTCTGCAGAGTACCATTTTTGTTTTAGGGATGAGGAATTTGAGCCACACAGAAGCTTAGATGCTGAATGTCAAAAGTGGAAGACCCACTAGTGGGCAGAAAATGGCAAGGCAAGCAGCCCACTTGGAAGGATTCGGAGTCTATAACTTAGAGCCCCTAACAGCAGGCTGCTCTGTGCTCTCCCCCTCACAGTGCAGAAGTCTGAAGACCCAGTAGTGTAGATAAATCCAGCATTTCTGCTCCTGTTCCTAGTTTAGCGAAGGGGAAATGAAAACCTAAGGGATTAAGTCACTGATTCAAAATAACCAAATTAGACAGAAGTTGGGGCAAAGGCTATTCTCAATATGAATTCATAAGGTCTCTATTATTTAGAGTTCTCCAGAGAAAGAGAACCAATAAGGTGTGTGTGTGTGTATGTGTGTGTATGTATGTATGTATGTATGTTCCTATGTATGTGTGTTTTCAGAAAGATTTTGAGATCTGCATGATGAGTCAAGAAGCAGAAGACTTATTAGAAATGATGGTTAGTTCCAATACAAGTTCAAAGGCTGAAGAACAGGGAGAGATGGTGCTGTTACTCTCAAATATAGGTCAGCAGGCTTGACAACATGCTAATATTGAAGTTCCAAGACATCTAGACAAGAAAAAGATTATATTTATTTTTAGATTATATTTTCTTAAAGGAGAATTGGGCTGGAGCGATAGCACAGCGGTAGGGCGTTTGCCCTTCACTCGGCTGACCCGTGCTCGATTCCTCCGCCCCTCTCAGAGGGCCCGGCAAGCTACCCAGAGTATCGCGCCTGCACGGGCTGGGTATGCCAAAAACAGTAACAATAAGTCTCACAATGAGAGACGTTACTGGTGCCTGCTAGAACAAATCGATGAGCAACGGGATGACAGTAACAGTGAAAGGAGAATTAGCTTTTTTTTTTTTTAAATTCTACTCAGATCTTAAACTATTTGGATGAGGCCCATGCACTTAAAGAAGGGTAATCTGTTTTAGTCAGTCAACTGAGTCCAGTGTTAATGTCATCCAAAAACAGTTAGAAGTACCCCAAATAATGTTTGACCAAACATGCAGAAATACTAACCTAGCTGTCTTGATGCAGGAAATTAACCAGCAAGGTACACTCCACAAATAGCATTTTCACGAGAACTTCAGATTATCCTGCTGGCTGCTCACATTCTTGTTTTCAGAGTTTTGGGGGAGTTGGCAAGAAGGCTTATTTCGTGGGAAAATGATGGGGTGAGATAGGGTAGAGCTGCCAACAATTGGTCAGACTCTGGGCACTTCAGAGGCAGAAACCTGGATGGCAACCCTCCCAGTACTTCCAAAACACTCCTTCCTCCTGAAGAAATTGAAAGATTTCCTTAAGTCACGGCACTTTTGACAGACTGCTCCTCAAGGCCATTCAGTGGTGGCAGGAAGTGGTCTCTAGTCTGCAGGTGAATAATCCTTTAGCCTATAAGAGATTTCTGACCCAGCTCCACCAGATTGTTGCGCATGCTTGCTAATACGACTGTGACCACAAGGGGGCTTCGTTTTCTTATTTTTCAACTTTTGCTTTCAGTAACACTATAGAATTTGTTTTGTTTCTGTTTTTATACTGAAAATAGAATTCTATGCTTGTTTCTGATTAGTACTTGTCATCACTAAAAGGAACTCTGCTAGTCAGGAACAGGGAAGAATCAGGGAAGTGAAGCCTGAGATGAAGGCCAGCGGGGTCAGATGGTGCCACCAGGAAATTCTTTGAAATTCAAAACAAAGGCCTGGGTTCTTATGTCTTAGAGTCATAATTAGGATGAATGAAATAACAATTAGAATTTTAAGTTCAACCAACCTCCTTTATAAGAGGAAGTGAACTTAAGCTTCAACAGCCTAGGCTCCAGTTTTACGTTTTTTAGCTCTATTGATTTGATCATTTCTTAGGGTTTGCATCATGTTAAAATTGGAATTTAAGTGTCCAGTCTTTGGTTTTCTACTTCCCATTTGTCATCTCCTCCCTCCCTCCCTCCCTCTCTCTCCCTCTCTCCCTTCTTCCTTCCTTCCTCCCTCCCTCCTTCCTTCCTTCCTTCCTTCCTTCCTTCCTTCCTTCCTTCCTTCCTTCCTTCCTTCCTTCCTTCCTTCCTTCCTTCCTTCCTTTTTTCTTCCTTCCTTTTTTCCTTCCTTCCTTCCTTTTTTCCTTCCTTCCTTCCTTTTTTCCTTCCTTCCTTCCTTCCTTCCTTCCTTCCTTCCTTCCTTCCTTCCTTCCTTCCTTCCTTCCTTCCTTCCTTCCTTCCTTCCTTTCTTTTTTGCAACTTTGAGGATTAAACTAAGGGTCTCACACATGCAAAGAATGTATTCTGTAGTTAAACTAAATTTCTGGCCCTGTCAAAAGCAGTGGGGCTAAAAAGAGCCAGAGAGAGAGAGAGAGAGAGAGAGAGAGAGAGAGAGAGAGAGAGAGAGAGAGAGAGAGAAGAAAAGTGCCTGCCATAGAGGCAGGCTGGAGGGTGGAGTGGTGGGAAGGATACTGGGACATTGGTGGTAGGAAATGTACACTGGTGGAGGGATGGATGTCGGCACAGTGTATGACTGAAACCTGATCATGAACAGATTTGTAACTATGTATCTCACTGTGATTCAATTTTGCATAAATAAATAAATAAATAAATAAATAAGAGAAACAAGAGACAAACAAAAGCAATGGGGATTCTCAAAAGCCTGAGGGTGCATTTTATGGTGTTCAGGGTTCCCTTGGTGTTTATTCAGTGGCCCTCAGGAGAACTTTCCTTCCTTCTGCTCCCCTCATCTCTCCCCTCTGCTCAGCTCTCCTCCCCTTCTCTTCCCCTCCTTTTCTGACTTGCCTCCTCCCTGTTTTTACCCCATCCACTCAAGTCCCAAGTCTGACCATCTAAGATAATTTTTCATTGCATTTGAATGTAGTCCAACATTGTTTTTTGAGAGGGTCCTCTGGAGTGGCTCTCAGGAGGCCCAGCCCACCTGTCCCCCAAAGATTCTTGGACAACTAGGCCTGCAGTTCATAGCAACGGCCTGAGGATACACGCTTCTAGCCATTTCTGGACAAGCTTTTGATGCAACACTCTTCAGTGCTTTGTTTTGCTTTATTTCATATGTGGTTCCTGAGGTCCATGTGACCTTCTAACACACTATAGAATCCACTTATTTGTAATGACTGTTGTTTCTTTCCTCTCTCCTTCATCCTCTCCTGCTAATGGTACTCCAGGAAAGAAGACAGAACTCTCTGCTTTGTTTCCTGAGGTATGGCAAGCACTCAGAAAATCACACAGCACATAGCAGGTGCTCAACAAAGACATGTTGCTGAATTAAGATTGTGGCAATGTGAGTGGATTTTAGCTGTAATTGCAAAATTGGGGTGGTTATTGTATTGTAACCATGGTCAATTCTCTATTAGCACAGTAAACACATCAAGATCACTAATCAGGTATTTTGTTTTTCTGTAAGACAGGTAGAACAGAGAAAAAATTTTAAATGTGCAATGCATGTTATCCCTCATTTAAAAAATGGATGCAATCATTCACTTCCTGAAGTAAGAATGGGAAGCATCATATAAACCTGATGAGGTAGGGAGAGTCTGCGATTGTCTGTGGTTTCTGGCAGCTGCCAGGCACACAGAAGGAGCTTAGGAATCATCAAATTTTACTATTATTATGCCTTATGTGACTACAGGTGCATTTGAAATAATTAATTTTGAATATACTAATGTGGGTACTGTTTTTTAATTGAATCTTCTAAATTAAATAAGCACTGCATAAATGCTTTGCATTCCACCTGGCATTTAATTACAGATCTGTTTTGAATTAAGAAACCTCATGTTTTAGGAACTCAGATGACTTGCTTTGTGTTCTAAATCTTTGTGCAGGGAACCAGTCATAGCGTTCCTGATGGTATGTGATTCCAGCTGAACCACAACCAGGTCTGTGGTTCTCTCCTTTTTAACGTACATGTGAATTCTGCAAAAAAGATTATCTGGCTCATCTCAGTGTATGATTCCTTAGTGCAGAAAACTCTCCCCCTTGACCTTGCCTACTGGGTCAGTCCAGCCAGCAACAGACATTGACTCTTAAGTTCCTACCTGGTCAAAGCATCCAGAACTTTACCCAGCCTCAAGTCACTGAGGGCCAGCTAGTATTTTACAAACCAGTGTGCCACAGACATGTGCAGTGAAAAATGGGTTCCAATCAGAGTTGAATGTAATAGTTGGGCCTCACTGTAACTGCCTGGAAACTGCAAGCCATCTAAAAGTGCTCCAGACCCTAGGGCTTCTTAAATATGGGACATTTTGTAAGATTAATGGTAGCAAACGCTAGAATCCCTGTCACTTCTGCTGTCTCTGTGATTTGTGCTCAGATAGAAACTTCTCAAAGTTATTTTAAACACACACTGCTATTGCATCTCTGCTGTCACCTGCTCTTTTTTCTTTGGGGGGGTGAGGGTGGGAGAGGGTTGAGTTGCTGACCCTCCCCCATCCCCTGCCCCCTGTGGTGCTCAGGGCTTATTCTCTGGCTCTATGGTCAGGGATCACTCCAGGAAGTCAGGGGACCATATAGGGTAGTGGGGATTGAACCCGGGTCAGCTGTGTGAAAGGTTTTCCCACCATACTATGTTGCTGGTCCTTCACCTGCTCTTGTTACTCTGACCACTTGTCACTGAAGTGCCCATTGATTTGTTTATTTCTTTGTCTTCTCCACTACAATAAAAGGGTCTTTTTATTTTTTAACTCTCGTGCCCTCAGCACCCAGAACATAATTATGACTTGAACATACACCGTGTTTAATAAGAGTTTGTGGAAAGGATGACATGATATGGAATGCTTCTTAGGTGCTAGGTCAGATTTGAGCTATTAGGGATATAGTAGTGAGCAAAGCAAACCTGCTTGTCAAATGAGTGAACATCTGAATGACTAACTGTAAATTCTAAGAAACCCTCCTGTTGTGTTAAGAGTTTTATCCCCCTCCCTTCTTTTCATCAATAAAGCAGAAGCAAACAGCCTCGGGGCATGGCAGAGGCTGTTGCTGGCTGTCATTGGCTTTGTTTCCAGGCTGCTCTAGGCCCTGCCCGAGGGGAGAAGGAAAGCAGTGCTTCCAGCCTGGAAGAGGGAAGAAGAGGGAGCCCACCCAGAGGAACTTGCTTCTGTTGCCTGGGACCCCCAGAGGCTCCCTTTATTGTACCTAGATCTTCAGTCGGCCGACAGAGGCACCAAAGCATTGATTCCAGACTGATCTTTTCCAGATGAGTGTTTCCACTTTTTAAGAATGAGCAGATTAATCCACAACGGTTCGTTTAAAGAGGTCCGGGAATCTGTGGGAGGGTTCTGCCAGGTACCTGGCTGTCATGGATGAGTAACCCAAATCCAGGCTGTAGTGGGCGAGGGCAGGCCTAAAAGGTGTCATGCTTCTCTGAAAAGATCATTATGTCTTTAAAATGGAGAGAATTGCTCTAGAGAGTGGTACAAGGCCCCTCCAGACTCCAGGGGCAATGCATCATATATCCTTTATCATTTCCACCGCAGAAGTCCTCTGGGAAATGTGGAGTCTCGAGCCCATTTTAGAAATGAAAAATTGGAGGCCCAGAAAGATGTCTATGTCCATCCGCCTCCTCAAAACTGGACTTTCTCCACTAGCTTCACTCTCAGAAGGGAAGAGTAAGTTGAAGAACATAAGTTCCTCTTTGTCATGAAGAGTCACTTTGGACATTAGCTCTCTGGGTGGATTTACTTGTCAACATTCTTGCTTTGGTGAATAGAGGAAATAACCTCCTGTACAAGCAGAAAAGAGAGAGTCAAGGGCAAGTACTTGGAGAATGAAACCATTACATTTCTAAATGGAAGTGGAGGCAAATAATAGCCTCCGAGAGGCTGGAACCCAGCTGCTGATGAGTCTGTGGCTGAAACCAGCTGGTTCTCTCTGGTACATCTGTCCATCAGCAGCCCCAAACAAAAGCTTAGGTTTAATTAGTACCCCTTAGTATTTTGTATTTGCAGAGTGCCCTGCTATTAATCTAATTCATGATTTCACATAACAACCTAAATAAGTTGATAGAACTAAGATGTGGGAAGCTAAAGGCTCCCTCAGAAATTAGTTTTGAGAGAATCTGAGGGTCTCCAAAAGCAGCCCCCTAGGTCAGTCTCACATTCATGGTTCCCTTCTTTTGTTCTCTTTGCTTGTAATGAGTTTGACCATCAGGGCCTGTTGAGGACAATATTCTAATATTTGTTTTCATATCATTCCCTTTGATTCCATTTTGTTTCCAGATTCATGCCATGTTCCAAGTGCCTCATGACAGAAAACATTTCCTCCCTCATTTCATGTTTTGCTAAATATAGCAATCAATGTAATATTGTTAATCAAAACAAACACAACTCAGGTTTGTTTTGTGGGCCCTGATTCTGAATTAAGCAGACCCAGAATCCACTAATTCTTTTTTTTTTTTTTTTTTTTTTTTAGTAAAAGCGACTGGCTCTTGAGTGAATTGGAGAGAATTTTCAAAGATCTCTTAACCTTTTGGGAGAGGAATCGGAATGCTGAGGGCTTGTTTAGAGAAAGGAGACTCGAGAGGCTGTTCAACCATTGACCAGCCCTTTATTAAGTTGCATTATTAAGGAAGTGCTTCTGTGTAACTGCAGAGCCTAACCAAACTTTCTTTGTTTCTTGCTCCTTGCCGCTGAGGGCAGCAAAGGAGAACTCTATCCATCACAGAAGCAGAGCTTGTGGAACTCCAGAGTTATTGTTCAGTGAAGATTTACAAAGGGCAGTGGGAGGTGAACATCACACACTCCATCATGCTCTCGCCTGGTGCGTTCGGGGTTGGTTTGGTAAAGCACTCCTGAGAACCAGATCAATAGGGGCTTCATACCAAGTTATTTCACACATAAGTCACACACATTTATAACTTTCCTGATATCACTAATCCCTTGACACAAGCATCAGAGTAGAATCCTTTACTTGAAAAAACTCAAAGCTTTGTTGGGTTTTCTCCTGAATGCTCTCTCTCCTCATAGCAGAACACAGCTACTTTGAGATTAGATGAACAGTAAGAAACTATTTGGTAGAGAAGCCAAATTTATGTCTCCAAGTTTTGGTTTCCAGAACTGCCCAGTATTAATAATATTTCAGAAATTCTTAGAGTCAGTGTGTTGCTTGTATGATTCACTTGTACTTTGGTATAAACATTTATTTATACTCTTACTGGTATAAACAGATTCCAAAATAAATTGTGGATGATAAATAGGTTAAAATTTTTTTTTAAGTTTCTTGTCAATGGCATCTCTGACTTCTCTTATTGTATCATGAGAGAGGGGGAGTTGGGAATGTGGATACTCTTATTGTGTATTCAATGTGCTTATTGATGTTCTCTCAATTCAGTTTTGGCCATATTTAATTGGATGAGCGTAATGAGGATGAACACATTGCTAAACTGATAAGGCTACTCTGCATGTGGATCAAGTAGGAAAGGCGACCATAATGTCTTTTTACAGAACACCCAAAGTGGCCACAGTGTCATTTTTTCTTTTGAGGGAGCTGTGTTAGGAGGTTTTAATTTTCAGGTGACTGATGGTTTGAATTTTGCACCTTGACAAATTTTCAGCATCATAATCCAAGCGCTGATCTTCAACTTAGAAGCTGAAGACTGAACATAACATCTTTCCAAGTGTGATTTGAATGAGCATCATGTTTATCCATGTTACTATTCATGTAGAAAGATGTCACCTGCATTCTATAGAGTATCTGCTTACATTGATCTCGCAGCAGTTGGACTTTTTCCACCAGCCAGTGACTTTGACCTTGCTGTTTACCTCCTTAGCATACAAAGGTCCTGGCTAGTGACCTGTAAGAACTTGTGGAGTGAGCCAAAATCGTTATATGAATAGTGCAGCGAAAAGGATGGTGAGGTAGTACTGTGAATAGGATACTTGCCTTGCATTTGGCCAGCTTGAATTCCATCTCCGGCATCTTATACAGTCCCCAAGCATTCCCAGGAGTAATTCCTGAGTGCAGAACCCTGAACTTCAATGGATATGGCCTCCAAACAAAAAAACAAATGAACAAAAAGAATAGTGCAGTGAATGTTTTAAGCCTAATCATTCCTTTCTGTGTCCTACCAAATCTGAAAATCAGTCTTGAGCTCAGTTACTTTAAAGAAGCATTATCATTCTAAGCAGACTTTAAAAATATGTGAACTAAGACAAATCTATTCAGTGCACATATTCATTTTATTTTTAATATATTTATACACACATACATATGTGCGCGCCTACATATTCTTGTATTTCCTTCTGCAAAATTTATTCCCCAAAAAAGGAGTTTGGTAACTAGTTTTTTCAACTTGAATGCCATGATTGAATTTGTTTATCTTAATGATAGCATGATGGAACATTCTATGGCCTTAGGAGTTAGTGTTTCTGCTTATCCAAATTGTACATGGATCTTTTTCAAAGAGTGTGAGGAGGGATTGATTGACCTTCAGAGCTTTGTGACACTGGTCGAGAGTATAAGCTTACACAGAGCAGAGTAAAGCCGCCCATCAGTGAGGGGTATTCATAACAAACGTGACTTCAGTTCCCTGGGGCTTTGGTCATGATGAAGGGAATCACATCTCACATCAAAGGCCATCTGTCCTTTGTGGCTGGAACTGAGGGGGGTAGGGGGAAGGAAGGAAATCACAGTGGGTTGCAAAAGGGTTAAGGGTAAAGATTTGTAAAACTTTTTAACAGGCTAGTCTTGAAGCACTGAAATAAATATCACAAGACTGGGAGATAGCAAGACACTTTCAAAAGAGATTGTTAATCCTCACAGAAATAATGAAAAGTCGAACTGTTTGGGAAGAAAGAGATTCACCCTCGAGAATGTAGCCATCATGCAAAATATATCATTCTAAGTGACCTGTGAGTGATAGGTGAGTTCAGAGGAAGGAAATGGCCCATGGGCTGAAATAGTCAGAGAGAGCACATTGACTGAGATAAGTCTTGCTCTGTCCAGGAAGAGGGGTGAGCATACTGGAGAGGGGAGGAGGACCATGGCAAGATCAAAGAAGAGGCAAGGTATGTTTGGAAGGCGAAGAGGCAATCTGCCAGATTTGTTGAATGACACATGACATTTCATTCCTAACCCAGATATCATTTCAGCTCTGTGCTCCAAGCAGTATGTTGTGGCTCAAAGAGTGTCAATTTAAAAAATGTTCATTTCAAGGCCAGCGAGACCTCCTTTTGGCAAGTTGCTTAACCTCCCAACCCTTATCACTCTTTCTTAACGATAAGGAAAACAGATACATAACATCATCATGCTCTCGAAGAGAAAGGGCAGGGATGGATCTGTTCTATTTTCTGGCATCTCTCCATCCCTGCTTGCAGCCTGTGACAGCCGATGTGTTTGCTGATCTCTCCTGGAGGCTGCACACAGCTTCCTAGCTTGGTGACCATGAGACCCTTGCTGTCACGGTGGTTATTGTTTTTCCTGAAGTGAATACAAGAGGGTTCCTGTCGTTGGAGACGTGCTGTATTTGAAAGGAGGATGAAACAGGAATTTTTCTCTCCCTGACTTAAGAGTCTTTCTGATTTGCTGTTTCAGTCTCTCAGGAGGTACAGATGGGGTTCAAGATTTATCCATTTATTATTATAAAATCCTTATATCCCTGTACTTATGCTATATAAAATAGATGTGGGCAGGTCCTACAAAATTTTCTCCTAAAATAAGGACCTGGAGCTGTCTAAGGGAAGCATCAACTGTTTGGATAAAGTGAAATGGGAGGGCAAGTGGTGTCTGACATTTGATGAGTTGGGCTGGACCATCAAAGATGCTTGTCCGGCAGTTGCAAATTGAAGCAGACTTATTGCTGACTTGAGATTAGATCTTAGCTAGGCCCTTGGCTTAGATAGCTAGACCAGAGAATGAGGAAGTATGGGCTATGGTTGAGAGAAAAGAACTCTTGACCCAAAACACCTCTGGTGAGTCCTCTACCCTAAAAACTTAAGCCAAATAAAATGATATTTTTAAAATGAGTCCTTTCGCAGAAAACACGTGTGTCCCCTGTCCCTTTCCACCACGCTGTGTCCTCCCGTCCATCCCTAAAAGCTCAAGGTAATCTTGGAGGTGAAGTGAAAAGATGAAGGAAATTCGGCCATTTCCTTTTTATTTTCCTTTTGGGAGGTAGGGAGGGAGCATTTAGGCCACACCTGGTGGATGCTCAGGGAATATTCCTGGCTCTCAGCTCGTGGGATTATATGTGGTGCCAGGGATTAAAACAGGGTCAGAAACATGTAAGGCAAGTGTCATAACTCCTGTATTATCTCTCCAGCTTCACATCCTGCCCTTTTTAACAACAAAAAAGGGGTTATGCCTTTCTACCATCCTCTTCCCAAATTCCTTCACACCTCCACTCCCTGACAAACACTTTATGGCCTCTATGAGTTTGATTTTCTAAAAATGATTTCAAATGTTAGTTCTATGGGCTGTATGTTTTTCTCTCTCTGGTTGTTTCACTCTAGCTTCATTCATGCTGTTACTACACATGACAGGATTTCCCTTTTCTTGGTGGAGGGGGCACACCCAGTTGTGCTCAAGGATGTTGCTATCTCTAAGCTCAAGGATCATTTCTGGTCAGCCTCAGGGGACTACTTGTGGTGCCAGGGACCAAATCCAGGTGCAAGGCAAGCACCTTGCCTGCTGTACTATATCTCTAACTTTGGGATTTACCTTTTTGAAGGATGACTTGCTTATATAGGACTGTATTTTCTCAATCTATTCATTGGTTGATAGACACTTGTGTTGTTTCTGTGTCTTGACTATTATGAGCAGTACTGCTATGAACACGGAAATGCAGATAATCTCCTTGAGATGGTGAGTTCATTTCCTTTGCATGTACAACCAGACTGGAGTGATGGATCACATAGCAGTTCTATTTAAAATACCATGAGTAATTTTAACTTCTTCACACTGCTTTTTCCATTGTGACAGCACCAACTGTGCATAAGTGCTCCCTTCTCTGTATGTCGTGGTCAACATTTGATAATAACCACCTCAGCAGGGGTGATCTGATACTTCACTGTGGTTTTGATTTGCACTCCCTGGTGACTAGTGATGTTGAACATCTTTTTTATGTCTCTGTCTGCTGTTTGTGTATCTTCTTTGACAAAGGTCTGGGCAAGCCTTTTACCTTCTTCTAATTGGATGATTATGATGATGAGATGATTATAGTTGCTATTGAGTTGTAGGAGTTCCTTATGTATTTTGGATCATAATCTCTTGTTGAATATGTGATTGACAAACATCTCTCATTTCGTAGGCTACTTTTTCCTTTTTGTTGCTTGCTGGTTTCTTGTAGAGCTGAAACCTTTTACTGTACTGCAGTTCTACTTGCTTTTGTACTCAGGTATGAAATGGAGCCTCCAGGTGCAGAACTCAGAGCGATTCTTGCCTGTTTGAAAATCTTCCAGACCTCAGCTGGCTCTCCTTGTATTTACTGTAATCAAGTTTTTGCTTTTAGGTTAAGACACTCCAGTGGTAACACTTGCTCTCTGAGACAATTATGGCTCAATAAGAAAAGCAACCAAGGCTCCTGGACTCTGGAGGCTGATTATTATTAGGGGTTTGACTCAAATCCACAATTTATGTAGTACCTATTGCAAGGACTGCCCTCTTCAGCCCTAGCAGGGTCCAATTACAAAGCCTTCTAACAAGGTCAAACAGAAAATACAAGACTTTGATCGGTATGACTATGCCCTGCCATCCTATAAGGTTGGACAGTGGTGCTAGAGAGATAGTATGGGGGTTAAGGAACTTGTCCTGCGTGCAGACAGCTGGTTTGACCTCTGACACCACATATGGGCCCAAGTACCACTGAGTGTGCCCCCTACCAAAAAAGTTTTGGGTGTGCCCTAAATCAATGTAAAGAGAAGGGGTTCATATGGTCTCTGACTTTGTGTCCCTCCAATATTCTGGTCTGAGAACTTAGAAAAGCAAAGTGAGAAGTAGCTAGAAATTTTTAGAATAATCTAACACTGCTGGAACATAATTTATATTTTATAAAATCATGGGCTTTTATAATGGATTGTGGAAAACACTGATTCTTTGTCCCAGAGCTTTGGAGGGGCACTGCTCTAGCCAAATGTCCCCAAACCTCTCCACCTTCGGTAGTCAATAGTCATGTTTGTCAATGAAGCCATGTGTTCCTGCTTGCAGTGTGCCCCTGCCCCATGTCCAGGGCATTATGTGTGCCCTTCCATCTCACATTGTCAATAAAACCTCCATGACTTGGGGGAAGGGTCCCTGGAGGTGCTTTTTCTGCTTTAAGAGCTCTCCTCCTCTCCCCCACCTTCCCCTCCCTGCCCTCCATTCCTCCTCTCCTTTCTGATGCACACTTTTTCCAGCTCCTGTGGCCACCTTGAGGCCAGAACACCCTTGTCCTCCCACAGGAGGGCGCTGTTCCCTCGGCACACACAGTGACTTCCTTTATTCCTTTGCTCAGCACTGTGGTCTTTAGGGGGCCACCTTTTCCTCCTTGGTCTTCAGCTCAAGTAGCAGATCACACCCAGAAATATATACCTTGGAGTCCACAGGTCCATTTCAAATCAGAGCTTCTACACACAACCATCTATTTTCCAGTTTGGGGGACCTTATGAAAATTATTTGGCTAACTGGAAGCCTTCTTGTGCTTTTATTTATCTGTGTGTTTTTTCTTCACCCAGGTTCCAAGAACCTCTTTCTTCTCAGGCCCTGAGAACTGTGACCAGTGATATATAGCTGTGACCAGCTATAAATCCACAGCTGTGACTTCTCTGTGACAAAGGAGGAGGCTGGAGCGAGTGGATTGTGACAGCAGCATGGGGACGTGACCATATTCATCCAGTCTCTGGTGAGTCCTCATGTCCCTGCAGTTGAGCAGGGCTGACATCACAAAAGAACTTGCCTCTACCCAGGTAAAGGAAGCTGATGGGCTTTTTTACCCAGGCAACTGCTCATTCCTCTATGCTGGGTTTAAAGTTGATGTTTCAGGGTTCAGAGAGTATAGCAATTAGGGGTTAGGGTCTAGACTTCACCCAACACAAGTTAGCTCTCCAAAACCACATGGTCCTTTAAGCATCTATCCCTGAGTACTGCAAAATGTGGCCCTGGAGGGCCCCCTCTAAATATCACTGGGGTGGTCCAGGTAATCCTCAGCACTGAAGAGTCTGCAGTACCACATCCTCAGGCTCCTGCATTAAACTGCAGGCTCAGAACCGTGTGGGGGCCCCCAGAACTTCTGCCCACTTCCAAAAGAGCAGAAGACACTCTAGTGAATATTGGATGAGACACAATTACCAGAAAACACAAAACAAATTCAAACTGTGTCTAATAAATGTTAAGGGATCCTTTTACCACTGGATAATCAAAGAAAGTCAGTTGCACAGTTGTAGGATAAAGCTCTGCAGAATATTTCTATGTTCACTGACCAAAATATAGAATGTGTAATATTATGTATAGTTTTTATTACCCCATGTGTGTGCATGTAAGTATGTATGTGTATTTTGTCTGAATTCAGAGCATCTATCTTAAACTTCACTGGTGCCTTACCTCCTCTTCCCCCATATCTTAATTTAAATGCTATAATTTAAATGGATCAGTTTTTAAATGTGAGATGTTTTTCTTTTTCTGTCACAGGAATCTGACTGACTGGCACATTTGCTTACACGTTTGAATTTGGAAAGTATGCATTTCCAAATGTTTTCCTTGAATATGTCCTTCTGAGTTGCCATTTAGCCTTTTTCCATTCTGAAAGTGTGTACGAACATCTGATGGTTGCCTTCACTAAAGCTTTACGTGACTAAGGAGTGAAAAATTCAAACTCAAGTTCAGAGGAAATAGCAAATAGACCACATGGCTGCCTCTGACCTTTGAGCCATTCCTCTCCAGCGTGACGTGGCAGAACTGAATCTGGTTTTTGCTTTGTAATCACCCTTGTCTGGGCTACATTTTAGGGAGTAGATCAAGAGGCTGGCTAAAGCTCTGGCTGTGACTATGAAAAGAGGAAACAAACAAAAATTCTTAAATTCACACTCTAAAGGAGATATTGAAAAATGATTAAACTCGGCACAATATTAGAGCTCGTAGGGTACTTGCCTTGCACATGGATGATCTGGGTTTGATCTCTGGCACCACAGATGGTCCCCTGAGCCTGCCAAGAGTTATCCTCAGTGCAGAGTCACAAGTAAACTCTGAGACCCTCGGGAGTGGCCCCCCAAAATATATAAATAAATAAATATGGATTAGGATGGAAAGTACTTTCTGTGGGGGAACTTGTGGATCCAAAGACATCAGAACCTACCCAGCATCTTAAACATGGACAAGAAGAATGCCAAATGTGTAAAGATGCCTTGGCTTCATTCACTAAAAATGTCTTGATGGGGGCTGGAATAATAGTACAACGGGTAGGGCGTTTGCCTTGCACGCAGCGCAGCCGACCTGGGTTTGATTCCCAGCATCCCATATGGTCCCCTGAACACTGCCAGGAGTAATTCCTGAGTGCAGAGTCAGGAGTAATCCCTGAGCATCGCCGGATATGACCCAAAAAGCCAAAAACAATATGTCTTAATGATGATTTCAAGCATTAATTTTCACTTTTTTTTTTTTTACTACAAATATATACTATTTTAGATGAATAGCTTCAGTTGCTGCCATGGTAGCACATGGCTTCAGGTAGCCATGATCTGGTAGGTTAAGTTACAGTGACCAACAACTCTGAAATCTCAGTGACTTACAAGAGCACGTTCAGATGAGAAGCAATGGGGCAGGGCAGGAGTCAGGAGGATGCAGGTACATGATTGGGGTTAGGGAATGATGGAACTACATACCCAAACACCAGAGTCAGCAACACTGAAATCATGAGACCCAAACTTTAACAACCAAACTTCAAAAAAGAGCCTGTTAAGGTGTCAGGCTGGGAATGAGAGAGTAGGAGAAGGAACCTGGGAACGCTGGTGGGGGGAAGTTGACACTGGTGGTGGGATCAATGCTGGGAGATTTATGTCTAAAACTTAACTATGAATGACTTTGTAAATCACAGTGCTTTAACTTTTTTTTTTTAAAGGCAAGTTCCTGACTCACTTTGATTGTGTGTGGAGAGAGAGTGCTGTGGCTGCTGTCTGGCCCTCCTCCATGGAAGGGTCCCAGCTGACGGAGCAGTCCCCTATGTGCATTTGCAGCCAAAGGGGAAGCTAAGGGATGGTGAAACCATGTGCAGATCAAAAATGAATGTTTAAAGGAACCATATTGCACTTGTGCTCACACCCCTTTGACGGAAAAATGTCACCCAGACAAGGCTGATGTCAGTGGACAGGAATGACAGGAAGAAGCCCTGGATAGTTGGAACAATAGAGCAGGCTACCACGGTGGGGTAGCCTGGTCGTCTGAACCCCGTTTATTTAGAGCATGCTTTCTTGTGAAAGCCAACCACCTTTGGAGCATAACTTATTTGTAAACAGAAATCAAAACTTCAAGTTAGTTCTAGTTAGTTGTAACAAGGCAGTCTGATGGATTCCCCCCTCCAACCTCTAGTTCAACTTTGTTTTTGAGGTTTGGGCTCCCAGGCAGTGCTCAAAGGGTCAGGCCCTACTGACAAGTGTGAGCCACCTGGACCTATGGCTCAATGCAAGGACCCAAGGATGTGGTGCTGCTCCAGGGGTTACCTGGGCTACCCCATAATACTGGGGGCTTCCAGGGCCACATATGGTGGTGCTCAAGGGGCCTTTTATCCCTAAAAGGGCTGCAGTCAGTGATGTTTGGGGAAGTATGTGGTGCCCGGGATTAGACCCAGGTTGGCCTCATGCTAGGCATGCATCCCAATTATTGGACTATCTCCTACCCCCTACTTCTAGTTTTAGATCCATGGGGCAAGCACCAAGGAAAAGGAATTAGCTATGGCAGTTGTTATCCAGAGCAGGTGCTGTATTCCTCATGGCTCTGGATTGTAAGGGACACCGGAAAAGGGGCTCTTGACCCCATTGTCCTTGTAGAGACAGAGGCAGATTTCAGTCTGGAAGCACAGCCTGGACTATGTAATGCTGCAAATCAGGGAGAGCAAGGAATCCCATACTCCTTCTTTTGAGGGGTGTGTGGGGGGAATGGCACACTTAAACTTAGCTGTGCTCAGAGCTCACTCCTAGTTCTGCATCAGGGCTTACTTCTGGAGAGGCCAGGGGACCATATGTGTTGCTGGGTATTGAACTGGTGCAGGCCACATACAAGGCAAGCACCTTAACCCTGACCCCTGATCTCCTTGAATATTCCAAGTAAGTGACTTTTGCACACACAACCCTTTCCTCCCCATCATGCCACTAGCCTGCTCCAGTTCTTTGACTCAAAGAATAAAGAGCTCTTGTTACTCTGCATGTGGCCTGAAACTGTATATCAAGCCTTTCCTATGTTCACACACCTGGATGGGATGATTCCTGTCTCCTCTAACCCCATCTGAGATATACTTAGTGTCTAGAAATTCCACTCAGCAGGCCACATCCTCCATGGCTTTGGGATGTTGAGTGTAGAGAAAACAGTAATTAAGGAATCAGGTGCCCATTGCTGTTCTTTGATCTCTTGCTGACTACTCATGACCAAGGAAAAGTCTCTTGACCTTTAAGGTCACAATGGTTAATATTTCAAACCTCAGTTTTCTTATCTATAAAATTGGAGGAGGGGGGACTAGAGGTAATGATCATTGCAACCATTTTGAGCAACTTCCTGGCACTATTCTAAACTTTCTTCTGCATTATTAACTATCTCACTGACATTCCAGGATTCTGAGGCACAGACTCATTCTACTCAACTTGACCACAAGTGACACAGTTCAGAAATAGCCAACTTAGGATGCTAACTAAGGACTTCAACTCCTAGTTATAGTTCATGATCCACAAGGCTGGACTTTTCTCCTAAACTTTGTGTTTATAAAGACCAAACTGATGAACAAAAATATTTAGCACACTGCCCCACATAAAGCAGATGCTACATAAATGTTGTTATCATTTTGTTTCTGGGAAGCTGAAAATTTCTTTTCGTGTCCCAGTAGTTGTAAAATTAGATTAGTTTCACTAGTACTGTGGGTAGGGCAACTTACTTTGCAGGTAGCTGACCTGGGTTTGATCCCCAGCATCCCACATGGTCTCTTAAGCGCCGCCAAAAGTAATTCCTAAATGCAGAGCCAGGAGTAACCCTTGAACATCACTGGGTGTGGCCCCCAAACAAAAACAGATCAGTTTCACCAGAGAAAGCACTTTTCTGAAGCAAAGAAATTGGCTGTTGTGTTTTTCCTAAAGTACAACGGTAATTCAGGGAATGGAAATGAAGTCATTAGCTTCATAGGCTTCACCCTGTAACTTACTCTGAATGATGATGGGAGAAAGTGGCTGAAAGAAAGTCTGGGAGGCTTCTGTCCAGATGAAACAATTTATCCATGGGCATCCCACAAACTGGAGGAAGAAAGAGGTGTGAGTAAGAGGGAAAGGGTGCGTGGGACCTCATAGACACACCCCAGGTTATCAGAGCAAGGAGGATAAGTTAGAAGGACTCATCTTCAGATCTCCCAAGACTTTTTTTTAACAAAGCTTTGTGTTTTGCAGTCCATATTTGCCTAAGTTCCGACAGGTCTATGAATAAATTTCACTGCCTTCCCTTTCTCTTCAGTATCAAGTGTATCAGAAATGCGGGGTGGGGAAGGGATGTGCAGAGAGAACTCTGCATGTAGAAACCGGAATGCCAACTCTGCCTCCTGAGGTTTGGTTTTTTTTTTTTCTGAGTGTAAAAACAACATATGCCTATATAAAAAATAAAATTAGGAAACATTCACGCAGTAAATGTCTATTAAGAAAGAGTGGGACGTCATCAGGAAGTTGAATGCAGTTAGAGTTCATGTAAAGACATTCTCATTCTGTTTAGCTCGGGTGTTCAGAATGCATGTTCTTATTTGTGACTTGGGAAAGGGAAGAAGCTTATTATGCCTCTTCCTGCATTTCCCCTTTCCAGATCCTGTCTCTTCTTCCGCATACAAATGGAATGTGATCCTGTTTCTAAAACCTGCAGTTTTATGGCCTTTGTTGAAGTGGGTCCTGGTCCAAGCTCATCTCTTTTATGATGGATCCCATTCCATGCCTGGAAGCTCCAGATTTGGGGTGGAAAAGATGATAAAAACCCTTTATCTGACATTAACTAATGAAGACTTTTGTTGACCATATAGGATTTGATTTGATAGTTCTTATCAATCTTGTTGGTGTAAAAAGTTATTACTGAGGAAAAATAATCACTGAAAACATTGGGCCTTATTCATGTATTCTAATGTCTTTTATGAATATTTCAATTTCTAGATGTTTTCCTAATTTCAAGAGTCAGTTTCAGCTAATAACCCAATGTCTAGTTGGGAGGCTGTTTTATCAGGCAGTTCATTGTCACATTTCTTTTTACATCCCGCTAAAAGTTTTCTTTTGGGGCCATAGTGGTGGTGCTCCTGGCTCTGTGCTCAGAGACTACACTGGTGGTTCTTGGAGGGTAATGTGTAGTGCCAGGGATCGAACCTGGATTGGCTGCATCCAAGACCTATGCCTTTACCCCGATACTATCTCTCTGGCTCTTAATTTTATATCTTTACCTTAGAGAACTGAAATTTTTTTTAGATGCAGGAGTACTGCTATTTATTCAGCCACTGATTAAGTTGACTGAAGCAGCCATGAACTCCATGTTACCTTTAAAAAAAATTTTTTTATTGAGGGGCTGGAGCGATAGCACAGTGGGTAGGGCGTTTGCCTTGCACAAGACCAACCTGGGTTCAAATCCCAGCATCTCATATGGTCCCCTGAGCACCGCCAGGGGTAATTCCTGAGTGCAAAGCCAGGAGTAACTCCTGTGTATTATTATCAGGTGTGACTCAAAGAAAAAAAAATTGAGTATCTATGAGATGGACCATTACAACTCTGTTCATAATTGGGTTTCAGTCATACAATGTTCCAACACTAACCCCTCCATAAGTGTACACTTCCCACCACGAATGTCCCCCATTTCCCTTCTACCATCCTCCAACACTCCACCTCTCACCTCTAGCCTCCCTCTATTTTTGTGGATTATGGTTTGCAATACAGGTACTAAGAGGTCATCGTGCTTGTTCAGAGCATGATTCAGTATTTTTATTAGGATAGTAAGGCTGGGCTAGCTTTTTAACTGGGTGGCAGCTTTTGGATGTGGGCATGACTGCTGAGGCTTCTGAAAGTACAGGGAGGTAGGAGGAGGTAGCCCTTCCTAATCCTGAGATGGCCTGGAGATTTCAGTCACAAAACCCTCATATCCAAATTTTCAGCAGGTTAGTACCTCACTCACTGAGACTCGGTGTCTTCCCCAGGGCCCCTCAGAGGGGGTGGGCTCCAGCTTCCCTCTCCACCCCAAGCAGAGCTCCCATAGCCAAAGACCTCCGGAGCCTAGACACAGCCATGCTCAAGGCCCCTCTCCACACGTTCATGCATGAAGGTATTGGCAGAGGCACCCAGGTGTGTGAGACCCGGGGCTGAGATCTCCAAGCCTGCTTGGATCGGGACTGGGCCTCTTGAGCCCAGATTTTTCATTTTCCAGTAGCTAGGCTGTCACACCCAAGGGACTGCCCCCAGCAACTGCCAATATCCAGAGACTTAAAACCAAGCTCCCGGAAAACATTTTATAGTCTACTTCTCCCTCTGGGAGAACCTGGCAAGCTACCGAGAGTTTCCTGTCCCCATGGGAGAGCCTCGCAAACTCCCCATGGTGTATTCATATGTCAAAACAAGTAACAATGCTGGGTCTCATTCCCCTGACCCTGAAAGAGCCTCCAATGCGGCATTGTTGGGAAGGACGAGTAAAGAGAGGCTTCTAAAATCTCAGGGCTAGGATGAATGGAGATGTTACTGAGACTGCTCGAGAAATTCAACAATCAACGGGATGATAATAATGATGATGATGATGATGATGATGAGTATCTCAGTGAGATGTGTCCTGAGATGGTGGAGTCCAGTCAAGGGGCAGTGTGGCGATTTTGGATTGTGGGAGCAAGCAGCTGTTGGGGGCTCTGCTTGGGCGGGCACCAGGCCAACCCATCCTCCTCCAATTTACCCTGGTCTGTTCAGCCCTGAGCGGGTCTGAGATTAACTCCAGATTTTGATCTCTTTCAAAGTTTATTTGTGGGTCTCTGAAGCAAGGCCAAAAAATGAGCTTGTATAGCTGAGCCAGAGGTGGTTTGTGGGCATGACTCCCACATACCTAATTTTTGGCCGTTTAATTTCTCAGGAAATTTGCCCTCAAGTTGTTGGAGTCTGACCAGAGGCACAGTGGCGATTTGGGGGTATCAAGAAACCTGAAGGCACCATCAGGCTGCTGATACACTTGCCCGGCAGGTACAGGTTGACCTGCTGGTGGCACCATACCCCCAGGACTAAACTTTTTAGCTTTACAAGTCTCACAATGGAGACGTTGCCAGTGCCTGCTTGAGGAAATCGATGAACAACAGAACAACAGTGTTACAGTGCTACTCTTAGTTTGCGGAGACAGAACACTTACATAAAAAACTATACCCATTATTACTATAATTGATACATAAAAATGATCGTTTTAATCAGTGTCTTTGGAGAGATATATTATGTAAGAAATCTATACACTCTATTATGCTTACTATAATACTTTGGCCAAATGATTAAGGGGAAATATTTGTTATGCTACAGTAAAAATATTCTCGTTCTAGAGTAAATTCACTATTTTTCTTGACACATACCATACCAATATACCAAGATAAGCAAGCAACATTCTAGTTTTTTCACCATAATATATACCATAATGGGAAAGGCTAAGCCATAAAACTTTTTAAGTTTTTATTTTTTTAAAAATTTATTAGTGAGTCACAGTGAGGGTACAGTTACAGATTTATACATTTTCGTGCTCATGTTTCCCTCATACAAAGTTCGAGAACCCATCCCTTCACCAGTGTCCATTCTCCACCAACAATAAACCTAGCATCCCTCCCACCCCCCCAATCCCATCTCCCCCCCCACCTCCCCACCCCCACTGTGGCAGGGTCTTCTCTTTTGTTCCCTCTCTCTACTTAGGTGTTGTGATTTGCAATAAAGGTGTTGAGTGGCCATTGTATTCAGTCTCTAGTCTACTTTCAGCACGCTTCACCCTTCTCCCGCATGGCCTCCAACCACATTTTACTTGGTGTTCCTTTTTAAGTTTTTAAATCCTGTAACCTAAAATATTAAATATGTATATGCACAGAGAAGATACATCATCAAATTTTAAAATGAAATGAAAGCTCTTTACAAGACTTGAAGGAATTATTGTTTATAAGAATGTACAAACAAAATAAAAATTGAATTCTCTAAAGCACTAAACTGTTCCAAGTAGGGCATAAGACTAATTGGTTTATTTTCATTCCAGTGCCTGTTTAGGTAATTTAGAATCACTGAAAAGCAGGGTTCTGGTTTGAGGTTTATGACGCTTGTCTTTTTCTTCTCTATAAAGCCTATAATTATATTTTATCCATTGTGCTGTTATAGATGGAAGATCATCTTACTCGCTGCTTGCTACTGCAAAATATTTGGCAAATGATACAATTGATTATGGGTTATGAATGTCATCTTACTGTCTCTTATTCCCAAATCTGGGTTTATTATTTAAAACAAAGATTACACTCTAATTTAAAAAATATATATTTTTATATTTTAAAAAGTGTGGATATATTTTCCATACTAAAGAAATATATTTATTACAACTTGATGGAGAGTATAATGCAATGATTCAAATTTAGTCCCTTCATTTAGAAGCTAAACTTTCAGAGCAGGGAGAGATCAGAGTCTTTGTGTTGGTGACTACTCCAGCCTCTCACCCCACCCCACAGTTTTCACTGCATCTCTTCACTAGAGAACTGAAACACAACTGGGCTCAGTAGTCACTTGGAACATTTTCGACCAATCTGTGTGCTTTGGCAATTTAATTTTGCCCTTACATTTTACTGAATTATGTGCTAGAATATTTTTCAATGTGTAGAAATGATTATATTAGTATCGCCTGTTCAGCTGAAAATTGGCAGATGGATCCTGCCCAAAGGCTTTGAATAGCCAATATGGTTCTTTCTTTTTAACTTGCTCTTTCTTGAAAAAGCAGAGAACTTATTTCCATTTTATTGAGAGTGGTTTACCTTTTCTCCACCCCTTCTCCACTCTTCCCCTTACCCCCTTTCTCTTCCCTTTTCTTAAAAAAACCCGAATCACAGTAAGATACACAATTACAAAGTCGTTCATGATTGGGTTTACCCTTTCTTGTATGAAGTCTTTATGACTGTTGTAGTAATTGACCATAAACTTGGGGGGTTACATTACAGGAATTGGCTCTTCCATAATACTGGAGTTTGAACTTCATTTTCCTAGGCTGTGCTCCCTCTGCAGTGTCACAATGAAATTCTTTCCATGCCTTTCCCTGTTTCTGGGAGTTGCCAGCATTCCTTGGTACATGGCTGTATTACTTCAGTCTCTACTCCACTGTCACATTGCTTTCTTTCCTCACGTTCTTGTCAAATAACTCTCTGCTTTTCTTTTGTGATGGTAGATGAGATAAGAATTAAAATCTGCCTGGATTGACCCAGCTGAACCGAATTCAATATGGGCAGCTACTTGCAGAATGTCTCCAGCCTGAGAACCAAGCCTCGAAACCATGCCCGCCCAGGAGGGGAAAGGTATTTCTCTCTCTCGCCTGTCCCTTCCCGGGGATGAAGGGCGTGGGGACCGCCATATTATGACGACCACAGATGGGGTTTACAAGCTTGCAATGATCCAATATCCGGAAGAAATCTCCCTGGACTTAGTTGTTAAAGTACAGAAATCCAAAACCGACCTCACTTCCCTTCACAACAGGTCTGACTCTAGTGGGGTGCTCCTAACAATAATGGTGAGGATTGTGTTGAAATATTGAATGTAAACAAAGTAAATAGAAAATAAAGTGAAATTTATCAGTTACAAGTGGGGGGTGCGAAGGTGGGCGGGATGGGAGGCGTACTGTGTTTTTTTTTTTTTTTTTCGGTGGTGGGATATGGACACTGGTGAAGGGATGGTTGTTTCAGCATTGTATGACTAAGAATTAAGTCTGAAAGCATTGTAATTTTCCACATAGTGATTCAATAAAATAAAATAAAAAAAATAAAATATTAAAAAAAAATCTACCTGGATTGTCCAGTATACACTTTCAATTTTTAAATCCTTAAATGAGTCACATCTGCAGTCATTGCCAAACATTCACAGGTGCCAGAGATTAGGGCCTGATATTTGGAATTATTTTTAATATTTCCACTTATATATCACTCCAGCCCCATATGTACATATATGGGTAGGGCTTTTGCCTTGAACATGGCCAACCCAGGTTCGATTCTTCCGCTCCTCTCAGAGAGCCCGGTAAGCTACCTAGAGTATCTCACCTGCATGGCAGAGCCTGGCAAGCTACCTGTGGCGTATTTGATATGCCAAAAATAGTAACAACAAGTCTCACAATGGAAATGTTACTGGTGCCTTCTTGAGCAAATCGATGAGCAATGGGATGATAGTGACAGTGACTCATATATATAACAATAGCAAGATGTTCTAAGGACCACAGAGATAGTATAGTGGGTAAGGTGCTTCCAACCCAAGTTCGATCCCCGGCATTCCTATGGTCCTCTGAGCCCTGTCAGGCGTGATCTTTGAGCTCAGAGCCAGAAGTAACTCCTGAGAATTGCCAGATGTGCCCCCTGCCCCCACAGAATAGTCAAAAACAAAAGCAAGATGTCTTCTATTACCAGCTGCTGTGTCCTAGTCAATTGCCTTTTGTGTGAGCTTATTGGTAATTTTAAAGTCTGTACTATTGTAATAATGTAAGACCCATGAGAATCTATATTTACTTCTATCTAAATGGAAATTTATGCCTCTCTGGCTAGAAGGGCTGAAGATGGATATAGTCCTACACTCCTTGGAACAAATTTTTGTTCTAGTATGTTTTCACAGAGACTGATCACATCAAGTAGGAGCAAAAGCCAGGCCCTTCAGATGATTATTTAGACTGGTTTATGGTTGTCAGTTTCTACCTGGAGATTTCTAGATATCACCATTATGAGTTAGGGTTTCTTGAAATGCTTCTTCTATGCACTCCCACTAAGCTGAATAACCCTTGGGGAATTAACCTAGCCTAACCTTATTTAGCCTGAACCTGGGAAGTCCCTGAACAATGACACCTTATGCTTTCCTAGAATCAGATTTCTAATTCTTGCCCTCAACTGCGGCCTGGCAGTTATAGTTAAAAAGGTCCAACAAAGTGCTGTTATAGAAAGCTCTCATCCATGACTCTGGAGAGCAGTCTTTTGATTCCAAGTCTGCTTCAGAATAGTTTTGTGCTAAGGGGACAAAAAGGTGCTTACTGAAATCTCCATCTTCTAGAAGCTTCTTAGCAACTTCTCTGGTATTCACTTTATCTCATCACAGAAAATTCTTGGCCTATTTAGAGCCAAATCTATCTCTTTAGAATTTGACAAGTATTTTTCTTTGTGGTTCTATAGTACCCAAAGGATATGAGATTTGGAAGGTCTAAAGGATGTTACATTGTCCTTTCAAATAAAAGCACTACTCTGAAAGGGCATAGGATTTGAAATCACAAATCTACTCATTAATTCATAGGTTAGGTACAAATATAAACTGGTTAAAGTTCTAGAGAAATGGGCCATATTGGCTACAGAGCTACCAATTTCTTATTTAAGAGCTCCCAAGACATCGGAGAAAAGGGACTGTTGGCTCTCTTTTGTAGCATAGTGAACAGCACAGGATTTACTTTTTTGTGATTACTGTTTTTTAAATTTTGCTTTGCCTTTTGGGAGGACATACCTAGTGATGGTCAGGGGTTACTCCTGGCTCTGCAATCAGGAATTACTTCTGGCAGTACATGGGGGACTACGTGGGATGCCAGGGATTAAACTGAGTGGACTCTGTGCAAGGCAAATGCCTTACCTGCTATACTATCTTTCCAGCCCTGTTTTTAATTTTTTTATTTTATTTTAACACTTTTAGCTTTTAATTTGTTTTTGTTTGGGGGCCACATCCGGTAGTGCTCAGGGATTACTCCTAGCTTTGCACTCAGGGATCACTCTTGGCAGGATTTAGGGGACTGTGTGAGGTGCCAGAGATCAAACCAGGGTTGGCTGCATGCAAGCAAGGCAAGCGTCCTACCTGCTATGCTGTCACTCTCACCCCATCTTTTCATTTTAAACTATCAGACTTGCAAACCGATTGCAAGAGTATACAAATTCTCATATGCTATTAACTCATACCCCCCACATGTTGATGCTCTTAACTACCTGCCTGTATCATTCTCTCATCACATACTTGTGCACACTCACATACATATATGTACACATCACAGATTTATGCCACTCGTGCCATTAATATATTTTTCTTTATATATATTTCATATATTTTCCTTACAATAAGACCTTTCTCTATTATAGCCACTGTACAGTTTTCAGTCTCATAAAATTAACAATGATACAAAGCTATTACATAATCTTTGAACTCTTTATATTTCATGAGCTGCTTCAGTGAATGGCCTTTATTGCAACAGACAAAAACCCAGCAGATAAAACACAGCACTTAGGGTTGAGGTAAGCAGGAGAAAACTTGCTTTGAATGTGTTAGGCCCTAAGTTCCATTACCAGCAGATGACAAGGTTTAAAGTCACCTTGGTTTCTTTTCTCCTGGAACCTGACTTTAGATATGTTGACTTGTGCGACCTTCTTTGACTTGTTGACATTCTTTGCAAAGCACAGGCCAGTGACTGACAGCCCGTCCCTAAGTTTTGTTGTTTTATCATAGGTTCAAATTGTATTTTACCAGCAGGAATGTTGGGAGAAGGCGGGCAGTACCAGCATGCAGAGTCTGTTCCCTCTGTTCCTCAGGGCCTTCCCTGTAGCATTTCTCAGGTCATTCCAGTTTCTCCATCATAAAGATATTTTTTTCCCTTTCAAATGATCGTGAGCGAAGATAATTGGGAGCTATTTAGATGTCCTGTTTCTCACTATCATTTTAGTTCACAAGTTTTAGCAAACATTTTAGGAGTCTTGCCTGAAACTTTTATTTTTATGGAACTGCCATTTTTTTCTCTTTCTGCTTTTCTTCCAACTTTAGTCAGAATTCTACTTCACTGAAGTTCTAATGACATTCCAGAAAGATTCCATCTGTAGAAGTGAAAATATCTGGGTTAATCTAAATCCACAGGAAAGGAAAACCTCCTTTCTCCCACTTCTTAATCTCAGAGCCTAGGTGTTCAGCTAAGTAGCTTATCTATCTATTTTTAACATAATGGAAATTTGTGGACATATTAAAAGTTGTTCCTCTCTATTTGGGGTACCACAAGTCCTGATTCTGAGTTACTTCAGGTTTACTTTACACTTTTTCTCATAAACTCTTGGGCATATTTTCTCTTTCCTGGTCCTTTCCCAACATCCCAACACACACATACACACACACAAACACACACACACACACACACACACACACTGCTTTCAGGACATAACTGGAAAACTGACATTCTGAAAGTGTTCTTGATGATTTTTACTTTAACACTTTCACTCACCTGTTTCCCAGTCTTAAAAAAACTCAGGTACCCAAACTGATTCTAATCAAATTCCCTTGCTGTCCTTGTAAAAGGTTATTCACAGTTTCTCCCTCTTGAAGTGCCTGTAATCAGCTCCTGAAGTCAGCTCCTGAAGTAGAAAGCAGTACTAAGTTTTCTGTCCAATTTCTTTCCTCAAAATATTTCTGACCTTTCTCTCAACTGGTCCTGTCAACAAAAGTCATTCATTCCCTGCAGCAATCGCTTTCCATTTTGTAGATACCCTGAAGATCTTTAGATTTTAAGAAACTGAATTTCTTTTAATATATAGTATTATGCTGCCCTCAAGTAGAATGGCAACTTCTTAGCAACCATCCTCTCTCCCAAATCCATGGTATCCATGGAACAGTTACCTATTCCTCAAAGGATAAATACATTTATGACTAATATTTTGTCATAAATCTTGAGGGTAAATAAAGTTGGCAGTCCTGCTAGACAAAACTGATTTATTCCCTCAGGGACTTTGAAGGAATCAAATCACTAGTGAGTGCCAGAAATTACTATATTTGGAGAAACTCCAGTTGCTCGTGACTCACCTTGTATCATTATAAGGAAATGTTGGAAGGTGTTATATTCTTCTCCTCATTTCAATTTCCTGTGATAGCATTTATGAGTCTCATCTTGAGTAGGCTAAATAACAAAAATTCTTCATTAACAGTTTTTGGTCACTCTGGGAGTAGAGTTTACATTCCATGGAAACTCACTAGACCAAACATCTATCCTAGGGGCTAGACATCCCCGCCCCCCCACCATAACTTGCATGACAGAGTAGTACATCACCACTCCTCTGTTAATTTATGCTGCTTTATCCCCCAAATCAACAATCAGGTAGACAAATAAATTTATTTGTACAATAACTTGCCTTTGGCATGTTTGATATAGAGATGTTAATAACCTGGCAAAATCGGCTATATGTTTAGTTAACTATGTAGACAGCAGGTAAGGAAGAGATGTGGCCAAAAGGAGTCTTCCCTTCTTTGGATACTGTTTAGTTGATAGTTGTAGTGGCAGTTTCGTAGGTAAATGGAATTCATCATAAATTTTTGATGTAATACAGATAGCTTAAGCATTACTATTCATCTTTAAATCAATATGCTTTTCTTTCTCTGATAAATAGATCATTTTTTAGAATAGAATCACCAAAGTTTGGCAAGTAAATTCTGTATTTTTAACGTTCTTATATTTACATGAGTATCTACAATAACTTGAGCATGAATAGAGTAAATCCCCAAAAGAACATGTATCTCCTTCAGTGAGGACATATGTTAATTCTCATATTAGTTCTAAATGCAGAGGTTTTTTGTTGTTGTTTTTGTTGTTCATTTTTTTTTTTTTTTTGCTTTTTGAGTCACACTCAGCAATGCACAGAGGTTACTCCTGGCTTTGCACTCAGGAATTACTCCTGGCGGTGCTCAGGGGACCATATGGGATGCTAGGAATCGAACCTGGGTCGCATGCAAAGAATACGCCCTTCCCCCTGTACTATAACTCTAGGCCCTGTCTTTTTTTTTTTTTTCTGTCTGTCTGACGAGGTCAGTGAACAGCTGATATTCTACTAGCACATGGCCTACAAGAACACAGGCTGGGCTATGGAAGATTCTTTTTCCTTCCCAGCACCCTCCCCACCTGCAGCTCTAGGTCCTGGAAGTTTTATATCACACTTTCATATAGAATCAATGAGCCTGGTCGACAGAGTCATCTGCTTGCAAACACAGGGAAATGTCCCAAGAGACTTATGGCAAGTGCTTGATTTTCAATTAAGGAGGTAGGGACCATTTAGAGATCAATTTTCCCATGTTAATTGGCAAGAACACAATTATCAACTTTTGAAATAAATGGTACTTATAAGATTACATTCTTTCTCTCTGTGTGATGGTTCTCTGTTCCCCCTGCCACCTCCCCTTCCCCCACTATTTTTTTTAAAAAAAATGAACAGGTGAGATACACAGTTACAAAGTTGTTCATGTCTGAGTTTCAGTTATACAATGTTCCAACATCTGTTCCTTAACCAGTGTACATTTCCCACCACTAATGTCCCCAGTTTCACTCCCACCACTCCACCCCCAGCCTGCCTCTACAGCACTTTTCCTCTCTCTTTCTCTCTCACTCTCTTTGTCTCTCTGTCTCTCTGTCTCTGTCTCTGTCTCTCTCTGTTTCTTGCTCTCTCACTCTTTCCTTTTGGCATTATGGTTTGCAGTACAGGTACTGAAAGTTTATCATATGTATCCCTTTACTTCTTTTCAGCACTCTCAATTCTTGTCCAGAGTGCGCCTTTCTATCTATCATTGTCATAGTGGTCTCTTCTCTGTTCTAATTGCCCTCCCTACCTCCTACTTGTGAGTTCTTCCTCTTATGAGCCTTAGCAGCGACATTTGGGGAAGAAGACAAATTTGCATTCCATAATTTTATGTGTACTTCCAAATGGGGACTTCACCGTACTCATGACTGAAAACTTTGTAGGAAACAAAAATGAGAAATAGGGTAAGTTTTTGAAAAGAAAGTGGTATTGAAAGCTGCACCTGTGCCCAAGGCAAAAAAAAAAAATCCAGTTGTATAGGAAAGCAATCTTTTCTAAGTCAGCTAAAGGTTTTGAAACTCCCTTGTCTAAAATGTTGACTTAATAGTATGGGCATATAAATTTTACTGTATTTAATTTTTTATTTTATAAGGCAGTTTACAATATTCTATTACATTTAATTTTTTTAAATAATTTATTTATTTTTAATTAGAGAATCACCGTGAGGGTACAGTTACAGATTTATACACTTTTGTGCTTATGCTTCCCTCATACAAAGTTCGGGAACCCATCCCTTCACCAGTGCCCATTCTCCACCACCCGTAAACCCAGCGTCCCTCCCACCCTCCCCAATCCCATCTCCCCCCCACCCCACCCTGCCACTGTGGCAGGGCATTCCCTTCTGTTCTCTCTCTCTAATTAGCTGTTGTGGTTTGCAATAAAGGTGTTGAGTGGCCGCTGTGCTCAGTCTCTAGCCCTCATTCAGCCCGCAACTCCCTTCCCCCACATGGCCTTCGACTACAATGTAGTTGGTGATCGCTTCTCTGAGTTGCCCTTTCCCCGGAACGTGAGGCCAGCCTCGAAGCCAGATTACATTTAATTTTTAAACACCAATCCCACCACCATTACACCTTCCCACCACCATATTTGGGATGACCCCAATCCCTGTCCCAAAGCAGAACTAAAATAATACATTTTGATTATTTGTTATGAAAAATCACTGAAAATGCTACAAAAAGGTATCCATAGAGGAGAGAGTGAAGATTGTTCTATTTTGTCAGGGGGCATTAAGACCTTCTATAAGATATCACTAACAGGTTGTTAAAGGTTGAGCCTTGTGAACTTTCATATATATTTCCCTCTATGATTGGTTGCTTACTATTTGAACTCAAAAACTGTGGTGTGGTACTCTTGGAGAATGGGTAGGGTGTGTCTTATGATGTGTCCAGGAATAGGTTGACTCGTGCGTGAGGCTTGACCAGAGCATGTGGAGAGCAGCCTTGAGCACGGCAGAGGTGGGTTCTGGAGGTTTTTGGCAGCCAGGGTTGGTCCCTTAAGTGGGGAGGGCTCTCACCCCAACCCCTTCTGGGGTACCCGGAGTGAAACATCCTGGCACAGGATCCAGTGGCATGGCAATGGCGAGCGTCATATTCTCCCTTCTGGGAAAGAAGGACACATATAAATTTTAAATTATTATTTTTATAAGCCTTGGGTAGTTATACTAATTAGGGTGCTTGAGAAACCAAGCAAGTTTTTCAGAACAATTCATGGAAATGAGAAAATCTATCCATTTCATCTGAAAATTTTAACAAAACACCACTTTGTTATTTACATTTAAACAACAGCTGTTACCAAGGAAGGAGGGAGAGTTGACCAACCTGAGTTAGGTGCTTTCAACCTCCTACTGAAATTACCCAAATCACAGTACTCTTCCTTTGACACTTGGTTCCAGGTTACATGTCTTTTTCACCATGAAATTGTCATAGTTGGAGAGAGAAATATTACCAAAGGAAAAAAATCAATTTCTCCCAGAATATAATCAATAAATTTGGAATCACATGCTTTCATGATGACTCAGTCACTGCCTGATCATTTCACCGTTGCTGTTTCTTCAAACCCAAAGAGCAAGTCTATTACCAGCCTGAAGCTGACTTTCTTGTAGAGATAGTCACATCACTATCTGTCCTGCCAATGATCAGGCACCAGAATTCAAGATAAAAAGGCTTCAGTTGAAAGTTCTTCAAGGCTGTACATTCACCACGGGACCCAAGAACCAGAAAGTGGAATATCTGGACAGTTCTCCAGTGGAGATTACATATATGGCCCTTCATAATCCTGATAGTTTTCTTGCACTGGCTCACTGTCCATTCCTACCTGTTTACCACTTCACACAGACTGACACTGACAACTCTCAGGTGTGGTTCATTCAAATCCATCCTCATGAGCGCTTTATGGGAGCATTTACCTTAATGTAATGGATGATCATCACAGTTCCCTCTACAAATCTACCTGAATGTCATCCTTTCTCCACCACCCTCATCAGCCTCACTGACTTACTTTTCTCACAAGGTCAGATAATTGTCTCTACCATCAGTGTACTCCTGTTAGCAACGACCAATGAGAGGAACCCCCAAATCACTTACCAGGTGACATGAGTCCTCCAGCATGGACATCTCCCGATTGAAAATCAGGCATCATCAGCTTCGGACAGGTGACTCTGAATTCAGGAATGCTTTCTTTCCACATAACATGTCTCACTGCCTGAGGACCAGCTCCAGTTCTCACTGGTTATGTCTATCAGAAAATTCCCTGATAGGGCAAAGTCTGAGCATCAGACCTGACCGTGGCCAACAGATAGACTCTGCAGCTGATGGGAAAGCACATGGATGCTGCTGAGCTAGCTCAGAGGACTAACAGGGACTCAGATTGGAGATGATATAACCCTACATCCATGCAAAAATTGTATGGGGAGTGGGCTTTGGCATGCACTGGACAAGGTCTCTGTGCTCACTCAGAGAGGTCTGGGCCCAAAGCTGGTGAAGCTGGAGTCACGGGCCAGTGTATCCGACACCAATGTGTAGACTGCTCACTTTTCTGCTCAGGGATCCCCCACACAACTGGCAAGAGGTCACCTTCCCTTCACCATAGTGTTGCCTGTCCCCTTGTTTTTGCTGGCACTTACCTTTGAAATGTCTTTATTAGTCACTGCATGTGATCTTGTGACTTCAGAGCTCTGTCAGGAAAGGCCTGTGGTTTCCTTAGGACCCTGGCATCCCTGGGGTTGCAAGCGGGAATGAGAATGCTGTGGATGACAAGCCATCTCCCATCAAGGTCATTGGGACGCCAACTGCTGCTGCAGGCACCTCCCAGTGAGAACAGTTACCCTCCACTGGTTAGTGTATCCTTGGCGGCACTACTTTCCCCACTGATAATAACTACCTTGACCCTTTGTGTCAGGCTGCTGGGCCAGAAAGCTGAGAAAGCAAAACTGCTGAACAGCTCCATACCTCTCTCAAACCCAAAGCTCCAAGTCCTCGGCTGGAAAGGAGCAGAATGGTTTCCCTGGTCGCCATGATGCCCCTTCCACAAAGTTCTGGAAGAACCCTGTCAGAGTTTCAAGGGCCTCACCACATGGCCAAATAACCTATCCAATCACCAAACCTGTGGAAAGATATGCTTCTTGGGAGACATTGGTGAATCCGGACCCCAACATGGCCAAGTTCCACTAAGCCCTCAAGCCCATACTGAAGTCCTACCAGTACTGGGTGGAGACAGAGGGCTTTTGTCTCAGATCACCTGCTCTTTGCCAGGTACTGGGATTGATCTGGGATACAGCAGCAGAGAGAAGCCTTTAGTTGGGTCAAGTGAGCAAAACCTGACTCAGAGCTCAGTGGTGCCCATCTTTAAATGTTGGGGGCATTAGCTATAACTCAGGTACAATGCTCTGTAATGAGCACACCTGCCCTGTTATCGCCCTGACCATCTCAGCATATATCATATGTGTGTGATATTATACCGCCCACCTTTCCTCCCTACCAAGGTACAGTAATGACTTTTGGCCCTTCAGGCAACAGCAGCAAGACTAGGGAGCCAGAGTTCATGGAGAAAGACTTGCAATACTTGTCACTGAGGATTTATTCTCTCTGAGTGAGTCAGCAGGAAGGACAGGAACTGTTTCAGCAAGTAGAAGAGATAATGGATTAGATCAGTGAGTTTGTTTCTAGTGTTTTCCTGTAATATCCTTTCCCCTGGGGAGTCCCTAGGTTCAACTTCCTAATGCAGGAAATGCCCTTTTGGTGCTCCAGAGAGGGAGGTCAGTCTGCACCCCTTTGAAGGTGTTCCTGGACACATCATATTTCATCTTGATTCTGATTTGTCAAATCAAGTCTATAGTACAAATATGTACAAACACAAGGTAAAATATGTATACATATAATGAATTGAAATAACAACAATTTGCATTTAGATAACCGAGTCTACTTGACATACTCAAGCTTCAATTTCTGTAATTGTAAAATGAAGATCTTGGAGCTTGTATTAGTTAGGAATGCTTTGGGTTACCAATCACAAGACATCTGCTTTGAATGGTTTAGGCTGGGGATTAAGGAACTTTTTTTGTTTGGGGCCACATAACAAATATTTTAGGCTTTGTGAGTCACATATGGTCTTTGTTGCACATTCTTGCTTATTTTTGTATTTTTAAGTTTTTTCCTTTCTGTGGTGCAGTGAATGGAATCCAGAGCCTAACGTATGTGAGATATGTACTTTATCTCTGAACCACATGCCTGACCCTTACGTGCAATTTTTCAGTGTACAAACATTTCTTAGTTCCTAGATTTGACCACAGGCCATTCATGAGTTTAGCTGTGCAATGAAAACATTGAATGATTTCAACTACCAACCAGCCTGAAGGTGAACATTACAAGACTGGTTCATCAGAACAAGAAGCCATCAAGGGCTGAAACAATATTGTTCCTCCTGCTCTACCTAACTCAGGTTGTTATGTCATCATTCTTTTGTTAGTTTCTTATGGTTGTAAGAGTGTTGATGAAGAACCCACCAGAGAGTCACAGTCATAGGCAGAAATACTAGTGAGGAGAGAGGTGAAAAAATAAAACAACTTTTTCTATGTTATGTCTCTCTTTTTCTTTTCTTTTCTTTTCTTTTCTTTTCTTTTCTTTTCTTTTCTTTTCTTTTCTTTTCTTTTCTTTTCTTTTCTTTTCTTTTCTTTTCTTTTCTTTTCTTTTCTTTTCTTTTCTCTTCTTTCCTTTTCTTCTCTTCTCTTTTCTTTTCTTTTCTTTTCTTTTCTTTTCTTTTCTTTTCTTTTCCTTTCTTTTCTTTTCTTTTTCTTTAACTAAATCACCACGAGATAGTTACAAAGCTTTTATGTTTGAGTTTCAGTCATACAATGATCAAATATCCATCCCTTCACCAGTGCACATTTTCCACCACCAAAATCCCCAGAATCCTTCCCTATCCCAACCTTTCCCTGCCTGTGTGGCAGACAATTTCCACAATACTCCCTTTCTACTTTGATTACATTCAACATTTCGATACTAGCCCCAACATTATTATTTGGAATTTTCCCATCATCACTCAAACCTGTCTAAAAGGCAATGCTGGACAATTTAATTTATATTGCTTGTTATGAATAGCATGACTGTGTGCTTCTCAAATTCTAAGATTTTTAATAATTAGGATCTGGAGAGATCTCTTCTGTGAGTTGCTTGGTTATGAGATTCACTTGCGTATCTCTGCATCATGGCTGTTTAGGAGCTTAATACGTAACTGGGAGCAGTTCATGGGCATCATCTCGGTCCCATTGGGGTAGGGGAAGAAGAGGAACTGGCTTCTCTCCCCATTCCATGAGGCCTGGCATTTGCCACCAGTGCTCCTGCATATCTGGACTTTTCATTGACTTCTGGAAGATAACGGCCACCTGGATTCCTAGGGGGCAGGTGGAGGGACAGCACCTGCTCCCATCTGGAGTAGCCTGGCGAGAGTGGCCTATTGCAAAGTCCGGAGGCATCTCTGCAGTTAACTCCTTGGTTCTGAGATTCATTTGTGTGTCTCTCATGTCTCATTTTCAATTGGAAGAAAATCTTGGGGCTGGAGTGATAACACAGAGGGTAGGGCGTTTGCCTTGCATGCGGCCGACCTGGATTTGATTCCCAGCATCCCATATGGTCTCTTGAGCACCACCAGGAGGTAATTCCTGAGTGCAGAGCCAGGAGTAACCCTTGTGCGTTGCCGGGTGTGACCTAAAAATAAAAAAAAAAATTTATCAGGACAGTCCCTTGCCAAACACCCACCCTCCCTTTAGGTCTCATTGTCTAGGACTATGCTACATAATTTCAATCCCTTGACTCATCATCCACAGAGGGAAATGATATTTTTCTTAGTTCTTATGACACTTTATTTGTATAAATCTTTAAGTACTTCTCTGTTTTCATTAAAAATTTGAGTTTATATGTTTTAATATACCATTAATAATGGTTTCTCATGCATGTAATTCCAATGCCACACTCATGACTAGTGTACTCACCTCCCTGCCCTGAACCCTAATTCCTCTCCCTTTCAATCTTCCCTACCGCCAATTCAATTGTGTGCATCAGTCCTCCTATTGTGTTGTCTTTGGCCTTTGTTTCTACCTTGTTGTGTAGCTTTCAGGGTGCTGTATGAGTGAGATTACTCTGTATCTATTCCTTCCTTTATAATTGACTTCACTTGGTATAATATCCTCTAGTTCAATCCATATTGCTGCAAACTGAATGAATTGATGATTCTTATAGAATATATATAAATACTATTCCATTGTGTGTATATATATATACCACAACTTCTTGATCCATTCATTCATATTTGGGTTATTTCCATATCTTGACTATTATTATAGGGTGATGATAAACTTAAATGTGTACATGTCTTTTGGAATTAATGTTTTTATGTTTTTGAGGGTAAGTTCCAAAAGTGGTATCACTGGGTTCTATTCTATAAAGCACTCACAAAATTTAATAACTAAACCCCAATGATCATGCACAAATGGGGCAAGGAGATCAAAACTTTCCCAGAGAGGAAAGTTGAGGCCATACTGATGGCATCCAGGCATGTGAAAAAGTGCTCATCATTGCTATGATTAGGGAAATACAGTTCCAAACAACACTGAGATGTTTTCTTGTGCCAGTGAGAATAGTAGATATCAAAAAGTCTGAAAATAGCCAGTTTTGGTGGGGATGTGGTAAGGAAGAAACCATCATCCACTGTTGATGGGAATGTCAGCTGGTTTAGCCTCTATGGAAAGCAGTAAAAAATAGGAAATGGAATTTATTTTTATTTAAAAAATTTTTAGTTTATAAAATTTATTTATATATTTATCTTGCTTTTTAGGGGTGGCCTCTAATTGTCTTTACAGGTGTTCCCATGGTTCAAACAATATTTGAACCCCATCAAATATGATGCAAAAATTATGGAAAATTAATATTAAGTGTCTTATGGAAAGCGACCTGGAGCATGGTAGTGGCTGGGTAGTGGAGGTAGTGGAGGTTTGCCGGTAAGGTATTTATCTGGCTCTGGTAGAGTGGGGTATCTGGGTTTGATCCCTGGAGCACTGGAGATTGGAGGAGGCAGACAGAGTATCTTGTTTCCTGGTCTTGTTGAGCATGGAGTCCAAGGTCACAAAGTTCTGCTTTACCTGGTTCTGTGGGGTTTAATTCATGTATGAGTTTCGGCCCAAGTGTCTGGAAAGCGGCCTGGAGTGTGGCGGTGGTTGGGTAGTGGAGAGCCCAGCAAGCTACCCAGAGAACCCTGCCCGCACGGCAAAGCCTGGCAAGCTCTCCGTGGCATATTCGATATGCCAAAAATGGTAACAACAATGGGCCTCATCCTCCTGACATTGAAAGAGCGTTAAGAAGGATAAGCAAGGAGAGGCTGATAAAATCTCAGGGACAAACTAGACTACCCAAAAGAAGAAAGACTAAAATGACTGTCTGTACTTTCAACGCATGTATGCTAGCCTCAGAAGCATCCATCGAGGACCTGATGGTACAAGTGCTGAAGATCAAGTATGATATCATTGGTCTTACAAGAAGGCATTGATCACATCATGCCATTTTTGACACTGGAGAAGAACTGTTCCTTGGAACATGTGACAACAGAGGAGTCAGTGGCATCAGTGTCCTTGTCAACATGAACTTGGTCATGAGCATTGATTCATTTGAATGCCTAACAACCCGAATCAGATGATTATGCTTGAATATTGTGGCTCACTGTTGGCAGTTTCTATCTTCGTCATCTACGCACCAACATCCAACTACGATGAAGAAGAAATGGAAAAGTTCTACATGGAGATGGAGAAGTTCTATAAAGAAGACCACACCTCTACAAGATCATTGTCGGTGATTTTAATGCCAAGATAGGTCCGAGAAGGTCGCCCGAAGAACTCCACATTGGGTCCCATGGCCTAGAATGGAACAAACAGGGTGAGAGACTGTCTGAGTTCATCATGTTGACCAAGACCATCCATGGTAACTCACAGTTCCAGAAGGCCAAATCTAAATGTTGGATATGGGAGTGTCCCAGTGGACAGTTCCACAACGAAATTGACCACATCACATTCAACTGAAGGTTTTGCCTGACTGATGTTGCTGTTGTCCCAAAATTCCAAATGAGATCGTACCACCATCTCCTTCGTGCAAAATTCTATTTCACAGAGTGGGGAGAAAGGTCTGCAAAGTTTAAGTTTAAGGAGAGAACTCCCAGAATGACCACCAACTGGGAGCTCTTTGGCACTATTGCAGCAACATGGGAAGATGCTGTTGTTGACAACATCGGTGAGGAATATGATCAACTGGTTCAGCACCTCCATGACTGCGTGAAGAATGCCAAGAGTGAGAAAGCCACAAATGGACGCCTGTCTTCGGAAACTCTCGAGCTCATTTGCCAACGTGGTTTGGCACGAGCCTCAGGCAACCACAAGCTAACGTCCGAGCCTGCAAAGCTGTGCAGATAAGAGATAAAGGAAGACCTCAAAGAGAGAAGAGCAGCAGTGTTGGCTGACGCGACAGAAGCCAGGAAAAGTATTTGCAAGACTCACCTGTCCTTCACCAACTACAAGACCAAGATGACTGCCCTCCGACGTCCTGATGGATCTATTGAATCTTCCAGAAGGGCAATGGAGAGGATTATTCACAACTTCTACTCGGATCTCTTTGACAGCCATGTCCACCTGCCCACATATCGAATTCCAAAGAATGGAGAGGTCATTCCCAGTGTTCTCCCTTCCGAAATCTGACACTCCATGTCATCGGTAAATAAGCATACAGCACTTAGTCCAGACAAGGTCAGACCTGAACACCTGAAGAATCTGCCTCCAGTACTCATCAATACACTGGCTCGGCTCTTTACACACTACCTGTCTGAATGCAAGGCTCCCTCCCAATAGAAAACCAGCAGAACTGTTCTGTTGTACAAGAAGGGAGACATCCATGACACTGGCAACTATTACCCAATCTGCCTGTTGTCTGTCGTCTGCAAGTTGTTCACTCAAGGCATCCTGAATAGAATAAGCAGAATACTAAATGAAGGACAACCATGTGAGCAAGCCAGGTTCCAAAAAGGATTCAGCACAATCGACAATATCCACACGGTGACCAAGCTCATTGAGGTTTTGAGATAGTTCAAGATGCCACTCTGTCTAATGTTCATCAATTTCAAGAAGGCCTTTGATTCTGTTGAGACTGAAGTGGTCATCAAATCCCTAGCTAAACAGGGAGTTCAAACTCAGTACATCAAGATCCTCCATGAGTTGTATTACAGATTCACCACCAGGATCTCACCATTCTACAAGGAAGTGATCATCGACGTAAAGAGAGGGGTTTGGCAGGGTGATGCCATTTTACCAAAAACTCTTCAGTGCCACCCTCGAGAATGTCATACGAGGAAGGAAAGGAATGGGCATGAAGATAGACAGTCGGCAACTACACCACCTCTGCTTCACTGGTGACATCATTCTAATAACACCAAACATTAGTCAAGTTGCACAAATGCTGGCCGACTTCAACCTCGAGTGTGGAAAGGTTGGACTGCAGCTGAATCTCACCAAAACAATGCTCATGAAAAAAGAACTATCCCTGACATTCCATTTGCTCTCAATGGAATGAACATCTCTGAATGTAGCTGCTATGTGTACCTGGGTTGGGAACTCAACATAAGGAATGACTTGGCGCCAGAACTGAGCAGGAGAAAGAGAGCAGAGTGTCTTCAAGAGAGTTGAAGAAGTGGTTAAGAGGATGAAGGACCTCCAGCTCTGGGCACATCTTTTTTACTCCACCATTCTTCCTGCAGTAACATATGCCTCAGAGACCTGGGCCCTACGAAAACAGAATGAGAATGCTATACAGGTATCCTAAAGAGAAATCGAAAGAGCTATGCTTGGAGTATCACGTTTCACTCAAGTGAAAGAAGGAATCTGGAGTTCTGACCTCCGTTGACAATCAAGAATCAGGGACACTGTCTCATTTTCCAAGGCATCAAAAATCAGATGGGCTGGTCATGTAATGTGATTCAGAGATGTATGCTGGACTAGAGCTGTTACCGACTGGATTCCATGGGACGTGAAAAGACCACGTGGCCACCCACCTACAAGATGGTCAGATTTCTTCGTCAAAACCCTGAATGAAGGGAGATGCGTGGTGAAAGTAGACTAGAGATTGAACACGATGGCCACTCAATCAATACGCCTATCACAAACCACAACACCCGAAAGGAGAGAGAGAACAAAATGGAATACCCTGCCACAGAGGTGGGGGGAGTTGGGGGGGACGAGATTGGAGGGTGGGAGGGATACTGGGTTCATTGGTGGTGGAGAATGGACACTGGTGGAGGGATGGGTTCTCGAATATTTTATGAGGGAAACACAAGCATGAAAATGTGTAAATTTGTAACTGTACCCTCATGGTGACTCACTAATTAAAAAATAAATAAAAAATAAATTATAAATTAAAATTGTAAAAAAAAATCCCCGAATGAACGGTTTGAGGCTCTTCCTGTTTCTGTAGTGAGAAGATACCATTGGGCTACACTAGCATGTGACAGGGACAAATGGAGACGTTATTGGTGCCCGCTTGAGCAAATCGAAGATCAACGGGATGACAAGTGATACAAGTGATCTTGTTTTTTGGGTCACTACTTGTGAGGCTCAGGGTTACTCCTAGCTTTGTACTCAGGAATTATTCCTGGTGATGCTCAGGGGACTATATGAGATGCTGGTGATCGAACCCAGGTCAGCTGTGTGCAAGGCAAACACACTACCTGCTGTAATATTGCTCCAGCCCCTGGGATTTATTTCAATCTAAAGATCTCTCCAGAAAAGATTCTGTGATGTCAGAGCTCAATGGCTCATACGACCATGTCTTGGAAAAGATAGAATGAATGTCAATTTGGTGGGTAAAGAATAGGATCTCTTCAAGTTTTGAAATTCTTGGAACACAAAGCTTCTGATCTTGCAGATTAGTATCAATTTTAATACCAAGTTTTCATATTTAAGTGGGTTTCTTGAAACTAGTGACCAATGTTCTAGGGTGTAAGGAGGAATTGTACTCCCAAAGCCACAGGGGGCACTTGGCTATGACTGAGGGTATTTTGGTTTTCATAGTTGGTGCTGCTTGTATCTTATAATAGACCAAGATGCTGCCAAACACCTGGCGATGCACAAACAGCTCCTCCAACAAAGAATTAGACCCAATATGTCAATAGTGCTAAGGTTGAGAAATTATTATGACTTAAGCCATAATTTACATTTTTCTTATATATTCAGTGAAAGGTTAATAAATTTATTAAAAAATCCTGGAAAGTCTCAGGCCAGGGCTGGTGCCGGCTCGAGCTCTGCCAAGATTCAACCCGGATGGCCATGCCTTTGCACAGCCACTTTGCTGCTGGACGAGCAGGATCCAGAGCCAGCTATATGACTTGGGGTTCCAGCGAGTGCTTGCAGCCATGTTTCCAGACTGTGAGCTAAGCTTCTGCCCCACGGTGGCTAATGGAGGAAATATCCTTCTTCCTTGGTTTTTCTTCCCTCCGGGAGGAAGAGGTATGGTGTCCGCCATTTTATGGGACTTTTAAGCAGGTATGAACTTGGTGACGTGGGAAAAAAAAGTGCTTTAAACTTGAAACAGCGGGACGCCTGGACAGTCTCGGGCCAGGGCTGGTGCTGGCTCGAGCTCCGCCGAGATTCGACCTGGGTGGCCATGCCTTTGCACAGCCGCTTTGCTGCTGAACGAGCAGGATCCAGAGCCAGCTATATGACTTGGGGTTCCAGTGAGTGCTTGCAGCCATGTCTCCAGACTGTGAACTAAGCTTTTGCTCCATGCTGCCCCAGGAAGGGAAATGATCCAATTTCTAACTTAAATCCCCCTGCACTTAATTGCTAAAATACAGAAATACTAAAACCGCGCGGCCACTATCGCGGCCGCACGACTTCATATCTCTTCATTCTCATCAGTGGAAAACTAATTATCAAATATTTCCCTGTCAATAGGGCCATATTATTGGGGGATAAATTCCAACAAGAATAGTGAATTCTGTGTTGAAACTCCAACAACCATAGTGAGTATTGTGTTGAAATATGAAATGTAACCAAGGTAAAGAGAAAAGGAAGTGAAATTTTTCAGTTATGCAGGGGGGGTGCTTGGGGGGTGGGGTGTGGGATGTATACTGAGTTTTTTTTTTGTTTTTTTTTTTCTTTTTGGTGGTGGAATATGGGCACTGGTGAAAGGGCGGGTGTTTGAACATTGTATAACTGAGACATAAGCCTGAGAACTTTGTAACTTTCCACATAGTGATTCAATAAAATAAATTGTTAAAATCCTGGAAAAAGCTAAAATATGAAAATATATTGGTCCTTGCTTTTTTGGGGGCATGCACAACTGGTGATATTTGGGGGGAATATTCAGTTCTCGGAATGGAACTCAGGTCATCTACCAAAACCGTCAGAACAGAGAGTAAGGGTTAAAATTTGTAGTATGTTTAAAAACTCTAATTGGCACATGGCAAATATGAACAATTTTTAAAATAGGATACATTAAAAATCAAACAAGACTTGAAGGCATACTCTTCTTTTCAATGTCTGAAGAAGCCTGTCTCATATCAACAGGTGGAATGTGTCAGGAGGAGGGAAATTAAGTAGAATATTTACAAAGATAAAATGAGGTCACAGTGTCCCTTAAAGTCAAATGTCCCTGATGTATTCTATATGGAAAAAGACTTCTATCTGCCTTCCTTTTCTGTTCCTCTAGGTTACTTTTCTTTCCAAGCCCAACTTCAACTACCATTCATGCAAAGAGATCTCAATTCTACAAAATAGATGGAAGGAAGCATAGCATTCATGGCACAGAGATATTGATCCATGTCTTTTTGGTCTGATGCTATGGATAGCTGTTGCTGAAAAAATTTTCTATTCCAAGTGTATCCTAATATGAATTTGTGAATTCTAGTCCCTCTCAAGGGACTGCACTCAATTCCATTAGAAAGGAGAAGGAATGAGAATATTAGCCGAAGGTTGACTTGGTCACTATTATTTGATCCATTCATAATTGTTGCTGGGCATGTTTTTAGCAGCCAGGTACTCAGTAGGAATGAGAGAGTGATATGTGCTTAGAATACATGCAGAAAAGAAAGAATGTGGCTCATATGGGCCTCCAGTTAGTGCTTTTTGCTCTTCCTCAGTGGGCAAAGTCTATACTCTGACCCAGTGGGCAAGAAGATAGCCTATTCTCTGCAGAAACACCAGACACTCTTGCCTGGGTGACCACACTGGCCTCTTCCTTGCTTTAGCCATAAGATCTTTGCTGATAGGATTACTACCTTGATAAAGGTCTAATTACTCTCTTTTTCCTCTTTCCCTCTTAACTCTGCAACAATAGACCAAATCAGTGTCTATATTGAAATAGGGCCTGTAGACACTTGAAAGTTATAATTTATTGTTTTGAGAGAGTGGGTTAGAGGAGAACGTCAATGTGAGGTCCAACTGTCAAGCCTCAATAATTAAGCAAAAAATTAATCTAGAGTCTGGAAGGTTTTCTGCCAGAGACTCTGGAATATTCTAATGACTTTACAGATGGGTTCAGTGAAAAGGAAACAATGTTTTGCACTTGGTGTTGACTCAAATAAAAACACCAAATACACATTCTTGGTAAAATCTTGCTTACGCTGAAAACCAGAATTTTAGGAATTGAAAATTTGTCTGAAATGTTTTCTCCCCTAAGCAGAGCTATCGCTGCACAGTTTCAACTTGTCATAATGCATCTGCTGACTCTGAAGAAGTAACTTGGGAGTTACTAAATAAATACCAGAAGTTAATATCGGTGGTTTTTGCTTTATTCTTTTAGTTTTTTTTTTTTTGCTTAAGATAAGATATATTTTATCTGGGGTGGCCTGGGAGTGAAAGCTCTAACATTTTTCTAGCTCTTTAGCTGGCCCCAGAGTGGCTTTTAACCTAATCTTAGGGAATGTGGTTTCAAGGTTTACACAGAGAGGGAGTTAACTACATGTCTTCTGTATCTGAGGCTCACAGGGCAATCTGAGGAGGAGGGACACTTATGGCTTTGACAGTGGTACAGCACAGAGGTGCCCCAGACAGGGGGTCGACTCTCCTTGAGTGTGTCAGGCCAGTGAGTGTTTTCCCTGCCTCCCTGGGGTGAACTCCTAGAACATGCTGCCCTGGGCTCATCATTAGGAGCCTGAGAGAGTGATCTTGAGCAGGGCAGATTTCTTCACTCATTATTCTTTTTCCCAGATAATTTTTACTTGACCCCTGGGTATATAAAATAAATATATAAATACAAACTGTATTCTTAAGTCATAAAGCGATTTAAAAAAATATTTCACATTTGTTTTTTTCCACATTCCCATAATGAATGTGACCTGTATATGGGGTTGTGATCCACAGTTTAAGAAGCTAAGGTGTAGAGGGGCACAGAACTAACACCTGAATAGAGAGAAGGTTTGGTCTGCTGACTTTCTAGGGGAATCAGAAAAAAAAAGGGAAGTGACCAGCCAGCTAAAATTTATATTTGTCTTGCCAAGGAATTTTAGATGAGAGCTCCAAAAATCTCTAAGGAACTGTGTCAGAGCTACTAGAAAACTCAGTGTCAAAGTTTTTTAAAACAGAGACCACAAATTATAAACCTTGTATTTTATTTTTTATTATTGAATCACCATTAGAACAGTTACAAAGCTTTCAGGTTTAAGCCTCAGTCATACAATGATCAAACACCCATCCCTTCACCAGTGCACATGTTCCACCACCAAGAACCTCAATATACTCCCCGTCCCACCCCCACCCTGCCTGTGTGGCTGATGATTTTAACTTTACTCTATCTTTACTTTGATTACATTTAATCTTTCTTTTTTTTCATTTTTTCATTTTTTATTTTTATTTTTTATTGAATCACCATGTGGAAAGTTACAAAGCTTTCAGGCTTAAGTCTCAGTTACACAATGCTCGAACACCCATCCCTTCACCAGTGCACATATTCCACCACCAAGAACCACAGTAAACCTCCCCCCACCCCCCACCCCCCAGGCCCCACCCCACCTGTATAGCTGATAAGTTTCACTTTACTTTCTCTTTACTTTGATTACATTAAATATTTCAACAAAAAAAACTCACTATTATTGTTTGGAGTTTCCCCCCCCCCCAAAAAAAAAGTCGGACCTCCTGGAAAGGAAGCATTTGATAATTTGTTTTCCATTGTTGAGAATGAAGAGATATGAGGTCATGTGGCCACAATAGCAGCCGCGAGGTTTTGGATTTCTGTACATTTAATCTTTCAACAGAAAACTCACTCTTATTATTTGGAATTTCCCCCAAACAATCAGACATGCCAAAAAGGCATCATTTGATAATTTGTTATCTATTGATGTTATTGAAGAGTATATGAGGCCATGCAGCTGCAGCAGCAGCCGCGCAGTTTTGGATTTCTGGTACTTTAGTAATTAAGTCCAGAGAAATTTCTAGTAAGAAGCCGCGGGGTTACAAAATTGGTTTCTGTGCCTCCAGGATCATGGCCGTTCAGGAGCGGAGGAGCCGTTAGTTGGTGGCCGTTTGGGGTCTTGACCTGGGCAGGGAGCAGCGCAGGTACTGCCCCCCATCCGAGATTTTTCACGCACCCCCTCACTGCAAGCTCATACCTCTGTCCAGTGGCTCTAAAAGATGGCAGTCGCCATGCTGCCGCCACCAAAAGGAAAGGCTGAAGGTCAAAAACCTTTCCCCTGACAGGGTGGCATGGGGCTGTAGCTTAGTTCACAATATGGAGGCATTTCTGCAAGAAGCCACTGGGTTACGAAATTGGTTTCTGTGCCTCCGGGATCATGGCCGTTCAGGAGCGACAAATCATAAATCCTATGAGATTTCTTAGAAACTTTGTTGCTCCTAAACCCTCTAAAGGAAGTGGGAAAAGAAGAAAGTGATTTAATAGAAGTTTTTCCCTTCCTTGACCTTAGGCCCAAACTGTAGGAGAAAGACCCAACTGAAAATTCAGTTTGGAGTCTTAATTCTTGTATACAGTTGAGGTATTTAATGCAAATATGAAGCTGTAAATCTGACTTGAAGTGACCCTATAACTGTTAGTATGACTCAAGAATGACCAGAAAGTTGTGGAGAACTTCCCCTGCCTCTGCCTGAAAACTCAGTAGACATAATCCCACGGAGCCCATTGAAAGGGTCAGTGGAAACCAAACACTGAGTTCAACACAATTCTTGTAAGAGTTTCATGGTTTCTATGTATCAGAAGCTTACTTCCGCTACAGGGTTGAGTTCCAGATACAGATAATATAGCTTTATTTCAAGTTTGGTTTTGTCATAACAATGCCCTGTCTACATTGTACTTTCTGCAAAGTTCTTGTCTGACTCCTCCAGTTATGTTGATCTCAATCACTGCAATAGTAGATGATTTTCCCTTTCTGACTACTAAACACTGGGTCCATCTTCCTATCTCTGTGAAATCTATTTTAGAACATAGAGCACTAACCAGAGATGCAACATCAAGTACATGGATCCTAACACCTTGGAGTAACATTGGAACAGCTGCAGAAGGAGGAACTGGGGACCCTCCAGACTCCACTCTGATGACAAGGCGAGCAGAAGGAACTTCTGGTTCTAGGGGCAGCAATGACTGAAAAAGGGACCCAGGGCTGTGTGTTTATGGTGACACCTGCACTGTCAGTTCCTGGTTGAGCCATGGAGTCTTTGTGGCCCAGATCTGCAGTATGAGGCTGGCAATAGTTCTTGGCTCTGTGTCTCACTACACTGGTTCTCCAGTGCTCACGAGGCTCCCTGAACCTCCCGGCAGCCTGTTAGCCTTTCTTCTTGTCTCTGGGCCACATCCAGATAGGTCTGCTTTGGACCTATTTCCTGCTCGGTGTTTGGGGGTGGGGGTGGGAAAGGTGGCTCTTGGCAGTGCTTGGGGACCATGTGGTGCTGGGAATTGAACCCAGGGCTCCAGCATGCAAAATATTATTTTCAGCCTATTAAAGACTCTAATCTCTCTCTGGTCCAGCCCCCTTGAAACAAAATATGTTCACTGACAAAATAAGTTACAGAAACAGTACTGCAAGTTTCCTGTACTTGTTAAAATATTAACATTAATTAATATTAAATATTAATCAAATACTAGTCAATATTAAAATTTTATAGAATTATGGTACATTGATCAAAACTAAGAAACTATCCTCAGTATGAAACTATCACCTAAACTAGATACTTTCCTTGAATTTCACCAATTTTCCCATCGCTACCCCTTCTCTATTCCAAGATCCAAATCAGGTTACCACTCTGTTTTTAGTTGGCATTTCTCCTTCCCCCTGCCCCACCCCCTCACCACCACTTCAGTGACAGATTTAAAGAGTACTTTAAAGGATAGATGTTGTGTGGCATATTCTTCAAGCTGGATTGCTCAGATGTTTCCTCATTAAATTATTATTATTATTATTGTTATTATTATTATTATCATTATTACCAGAGTTCTGGACTAGGAGGAACAATTCTGTAGTGGGAGTTTCTCTGTACTAGAGGGTCGCCATCTTGTTACCTCATGGCTTGTCACAGTTTTTCCCACATGGGAAATACTATGAATATCTATTTCAAAACCCTTGTTAGAAATCAATCTTTACATCTTGAGGGATAGGATCACTTATAGGGATGGGGATTAAGTGCCATCTCCTGCAGAGAGTTTATCTTCACACATATTTTAGAATTGTGCTGTGAGTCTGGAAAAAGGAAGAAAGATTTTCCAGACTCACAGCACAATTGGTTACTCAATTCTTATCCCAGCATAAGAAAAGAGCATTTTTTTAATAAAGAGTGAGAGAAATATCACAGAACTCAACTGCTGGAACCATTAGTGAGCCTTCCAGAATATGCAGAGATTTTAGAAACTGAGGCAAGACACCAGGTGGAGAGACAAGAAAAGGTTCTGGGCAGCTTTTTCTCCCTTGACCAGAGTGCCAGCTTCCCCTTCAACGTTCTTAGTTTCACTTCCCTTGTGATTTCAGCTGGTCAGAGCCTCTTGGTTCCCAGACGAGAAGACTGTCCCTGTAGGGCATCACATCATCTGATTGCAAAGGGGGTGGGGGGCTCCCCTGGTTCAAATGCTCAAGAGCACGATACTCACTTCTTCACCCAAGCCTGTGTCTTAGTTCTTCTTCAGCCCAGTGTCCACTTGTGTCCACTTAGTTGCGGCCAGCAGGGGGAATGAGTTGGAAAAATACTGTCATCTAGTCCCTCCCCCTTTTTTTTTAAATCCGAGAACTAAGAAGGAGTTAACTAAAAAAAATGATTACACTCCTTTGTGGAATATAAAGAAACATTGTAGGAGAATAATGCCCAAAGGCAAAATAAACAAAGGGCAGGAGAACTGGTCCTTTGTAGGAAGCTTGGTACAGTGGGAAGAGGGAGAGCAGGGATGGGACCACAATGACAAAGATAGGGGGAAGTGGTCAATTTGGATAAGAGCAGAGGTGTTGACAGGAGGCAACGTGGCATGTGCAAAATGCTTTCAGTGACGGCACTGCAGGTCACAGTGCCTAATAGGGAAAAAGAAAAAGGGCAAAGAGCCTGACATAGAGGCAGGCAGAAGGTTGGGGAGGCGAAGGCAGGGACAGAAGGCAGGGACCTTGGTTGGAGGGAAGGGGACATTATGGCAGGGATTAGTATTGGAACACTGTGTGCCTGAAAGAATCATGAATAATGTCGTAACTTGGTAATTCATGGTGATTTAATAAATTAAAAACAAAGCTAAGCTAACAAACAAAAACTCGGGCCCATAGCCACGATGCGCCTTAAGCCCCTGGTAGTTCCTACCTACTTCTGGGTTCTGTGGGGAAGATGGCGCATGTAGCCAAGTTCACGTTAGAGTCCACACACAATGCTTCTCAGCTGTCACCACCATCCCCAGCCTTTCCTGCTTTCTTCCTAAAATCTTGCTAAACAGATAAGAATAGAGGTCCTATTGTTGGGGCATTGGTGGGAGTGTCTGCTATCCCTGAAAGCTGAAGCCTTTCATCCTTACTTCCCACTCCCTTCAGAGTCTAGTTTAAGTCCAGATAAATAACTGGCATTGGCGGGCCTGTTTCCAGCTGAAGAGTGAAAAGTGTCTCCTTTAGCGGTGCAGAAGCTTTTTAGCTTAATGTAGTCCCATTTGTTGATCTCTGTTTTTACTAGATTGCTTAGTTCTGTGTCACCTTTGAAGATACCTTTATCTTCAATATCGTGGAGGGTTTTGCCGACCTTGCCTTCAATGTACCTTATGGTTTGTGGTCTAATGTTGAGGTCTTTAATCCATTTTGATCTGACTTTTGTGCATGGTGTCAGGTCAAGGTCTAAGCCCATTTTTTTGCATGTGGTTGTCCAGTTGTGCCAGCACCATTTTTTAAAGAGACTTTCCTTGCTCCACTTCACATCTCTTGCTCCCTTATCGAAGATTAGATGGTCATACATTTGGGGTTGTGTATAGGGATATTCCACCCTGTTCCATTGGTCTACGGCTCTGCCTTTGTTCCAGTACCATGTTGTTTTAATTGTTACTGCTTTGTAGTAAAGTTTGAGGTTGGGGAGGGTAATGCTTCCCATCGTCTTTTTCCCAAGAATTGTTTTAGCTATCCTTGGACGTTTGTTGTTCCATATGAATTTTAAGATTGCTTGATCCATTTCTTTGAAGAATGCCATGGGTATCCTTATAGGGATCGCGTTGAATCTGTATAATGCTTTGGGGAGTATTGCCATTTTGACAATATTGATTCTCCCTATCCATGAGCAAGGTATATGTTTCCATTTTCTCATGTCCTCTCTTATTTCATGGAGTAGCGTTTTACAGTTTTCTTTGTAGAGGTCTTTTACATCCTTGGTTAGGCTGATTCCGAGGTACTTGATTTTCTGGGGCACGATTGTGAATGGGATTGCTTTTTTCGTGTCCCTTTCCTCTGCCTCATTGTTTGTATATAGGAAAGCTATGGATTTTTGGGTATTGATTTTGTAGCCTGCAACTTTACTGTATAAGTCAATTGTTTCTAAGAGTTTCTTAGTAGAGGCTTTGGGCTCCTCTAGATATAGTATCATATCATCTGCAAATAGTGAGAGTTTGATTTCTTCCTTTCCTATCTGGATGCCCTTAATCTCTTTTTCTTGTCTAACAGCTATCGCAAGTACTTCCAGTACTATATTGAAGAGAAGTGGTGAGAGTGGGCATCCTTGTCTTGTGAATGATCTTAGAGGAAAGGCCCTTAGTTTTTCTCCATTGTGGATAATGCTTGCCGTAGGCTTGTGGTAGATGGCTTCGACTATCTTGAGGAAAGTTCCTCCAAAACCCATTTTGGTGAGAGTTTTCATCATGAACGGATGTTGAATCTTGTCAAATGCTTTCTCTGCATCTATTGATATGATCATATGGTTTTTATCTTTACTTTTGTTGATATGATGGATTATGTTGATTGATTTCCGGATGTTAAACCATCCCTGCATCCCCAGGATGAATCCCACTTGGTCATGGTGTATGATCTTCTTGATGAGTTGTTGGATCCTATTTCCTAGTATTTTGTTGAGGATCTTCGCATCGGTGTTCATCAGGGATATTGGTCTATAATTTTCTTTCTTAGTGGTGTCTTTGTTTGCTTTTGGTATTAGGGCGATGTGTGCTTCATAGAAACTGTTTGGGAGAGTTCCTGTTTTTTCAATTTCCTGGAAAAGCTTGAGGAAAATTGGCAACAGGTCTTCTTGGAATGTTTGAAAGAATTCGCCAGTGAATCCATCTGGGCCTGGGCTTTTGTTTTTGGGGAGATTTTTTATTACAGTTTCAATTTCCTTAACATTAATGGGTCTATTCAAGTATTCCAAGTCTTCTCTGTTCAGACTTGGGAGATTGTAGGAGTCAAGGAATTCATCCATTTCTTTTAGGTTCTCTTGTTTTGTGGCGTAAAAGATACAGTGACCAGAATACAAAGACTATCCACAGAATGGGAAAGGATATTTACACAATACCCATCAGATAAGGGGTTGGTATCAATGGTATATAAAGCACTGGTTGAACTCTACAAGAAGAAAACATCCAACCCCATCAAAAAATGGGGCGAAGAAATGAACAGAAACTTTACCAAGGAAGAAATACGAATGGCCAAAAGGCACATGAAAAAGTGCTCTACATCACTAATCATCAGAGAGATGCAGATCAAAACAACCACGAGATACCACCTCACACCACAGAGACTAGCACACATCCAAAAGAACAAAAGCAACTGCTGTTGGAGAGGATGTGGGGAGAAAGGGACCCTTCTACACTGCTGGTGGGAATGCCGACTGGTTCAGCCCTTTTGGAAAACAATATGGACGATTCTCAAAAAATTAGATATTGAGCTCCCATTTGACCCAGCAATACCACTGCTGGGAATATATCCCAGAGAGGCAAAAAAGTATAATCGAAACAACATCTGCACATGTATGTTCATCGCAGCACTGTTTACAATAGCCAGAATCTGGAAAAAACCCGAATGCCCTAGAACGGATGACTGGTTGAGGAAACTTTGGTACATCTATACAATGGAATACTATGCAGCTGTCAGAAAAAAGGAGGTCATGAATTTTGTATTTAAGTGGATCGGCATGAAAAGTTTCATGCTGAGTGAAATGAGTCAGAAAGAGAGAGACAGACATAGAAAGATTGCACTCATCTATGGTATATAGAATAACAGAGTGGGAGACTAACACCCAAGAATTGTAGAAATAAGTACCAGGAGGTTGACTCCATGGCTTGGAGGCTGGCCTCACATTCTGGGGAAAGGGCAACTCAGAGAAGGGATCACCAACTATAATGTAGTCGAAGGCCATGCCGGGGAAGGGAGTTGCGGGCTGAATGAGGGCTAGAGACTGAGCACAGTGGCCACTCAACACCTTTATTGCAAACCACAACAGCTAATTAGAGAGAGAGAACAGAAGGGAATGCCCTGCCACAGTGGCAGGGTGGGGTGGGGGGAGATGGGATTGGGGAAGATGGGAGGGATGCTGGGTTTACTGGTGGTGGAGAATGGGCACTGGTGAAGGGATGGGTTCCCGAACTTTGTATGAGGGAAGCATAAGCACAAAAGTGTATAAATCTGTAAATGTGCCCTCACGGTGATTCACTAATTAAAAATAAATAAATTAATTAAAAAAAAGAAAAGAAAAGTGTCTCCTTTATTGTTCTCTCGGGAACCCTGAGGGCTCTAGGCACCTCACTGTCCCCACCTCTAAAGAAAATAATGATAAATGGGGCTATCTACCCTCCAAGGTCCCCAGTGGGGTCATGAAGGAAGCATTCGATAAGGCATCTAGAGCAGTGGGCAGTGCTCAGGGAAGAAGCGAGTGTGGGTAGTACCCCTGTGCCCCTGGAGTCACCACCAAACCACCGGGACAAAGGAGGAGCAGAAGAAACAGATCCTAGAGGCAGAGGCTCTGCATGGCCGTGGAGGGAGGTGACCCACAGTAGGGAGAGTTGGGCAGCAAACTCTCCCTCTCCCCCTCCTCCCTGCTCATTGGACTGTGTGTGCCAGGGATGGAATTCAGTCAGAGGGCCCAGAAGAGGCCCTGGGGAGCAGCCTGAAACCTCCCTTTTCTGTATCACCCTGCTCTTCCCACCTCAGCACCCCATCTTGTTTCCTTCCCCCTTCTCACTCCAGGAAGGCAGCTCCCAGGCCCTTTTTATGCTGCCAAGGAAGGAGCGGTTAAATTTTTTTTTCAGTGAGGTCCCCCTCCGCCGGCATTTCACCCACACACTTCATAGTAGTGAAAGCCTGGGTCTTTGTGCCTGCTTTTCTTGGGTTTCTTCCCAACTCTGAAAACCAGAAATCTCCCCGCAAGCCCCCTCTGTCCTGCCTCCGGTGGGCTTGCTTCTAGACAGAGTGCTTTGCTCAGCAAACCCTCCTAGGAGCACAGGAAAGACCCCCCTCCCCACCAACTGGTTTCATTCTCTCTCTCTCTCTTTTCTGTGCAATGGAAAAACGAAGCCTCAAATTGTGTTCTGAGTGAGGTTTGCACTCTTCCTGGAAAGAGTTTTCTTCTGCGAAGCTGCTATTGCCATGGTCAATTGAAAGCTAGGAAGCTGCTTTCAAAAGGGTTCGCCTGTGCTTGGGAATGTAATTGAAAACAACTGTTCTTCTCCTGGAACATGGAGGGAGTGGGAACCAGCATTGGCAGCTCATCAGGCAGAGGCTAAGCGGGGCTGGCTTGGAGGAGGGAGGGGGAAAGAGTGGTTTTGCTGGGGCAGGGGAAAATATGGTTTCTTGGTTAGAAGGAGGGAAAATAATTTGAGGGTTTCATGCAAAATAAATTTCCATTTGACCGGCCCTGGTGGCAAAACAGGTTGTGGGTGAGAGACGCTGGTGAGCAGCGGCCACATTGTATTGGATCCGGGCTGTTAGCTGGTGTGGAGCTGGGCTGGCAACCAGATCTTGGCATTGAGCCTTTAAAGGGACAATGGGGATGCAGGTTCCCAGAGCTAGGAGGAGGATACAGGTTTGGTGGTGACCCCCTGGGGCTGGCTCAGGATTCTTGGAAGGAAAATTCTCATTCATTTTCCACTTTATCAGTCTCACTACAGCAAGGGAAATGAAAATAGCTTATGGATCCTTTGCTTTCTGTTTCCCGTGACTCCATAGTCTCTGGACTTAGATTTGTCGCATGCATCATAATTGTATTCCTAAGCAGTTGGCCCACATTGAGTGCAGATGCCATGAGGCCCCTTCTCAGGGCGCCCTCCAGGCCATCCGACTTGCACTCTTTCACAGAAATTCAAAGAAATTTCCAAAGAAATCTGAATTCGGGGGCTAATTTCAGAAGACAGGGTTCTTAAGCATTTTTTTTTCTTATAAGAGAACATTTTACTCATTGTACTGGAAAGAAATTACGGTTGATCACATATAGAAGCACTAAACAAAAAGTCATTTTTGATAAAACTACTGCAGTTTATTCCTACAGTCCTGTGTAGTTGTCACATTTGGGATGAAAGTGAACAGTACAAAGCTCTTCTGTCCTTCTGAGGTGTTTTGTTGGAAGTCTGAGCCCCAGAGGAGTCAGCAGCAGGACGAGACTTACTTTTCTGAGGGAGAATCTCTCCTCTTCTCTGATAGCTCATAACATTCTGCACTCCAATTCATTCCTCGATGAGAGGATTTCTATCTGTGTGGCACCTATGAGAAGCACACAATAATGAATACTTAGAAGCAAGGCCGGGACTCCAGTAAGCACCTAATGTGTGTTGTTAACTCTTTGGGTTTTCCAAACATCCTATGAAGTAGTTAACACCCCAGTTTTTCTCATTCCTGAAATTAAAAAAGGTTAAATGATTTTCTTAAGGTCACATGACCAACAAGTGCCTGTAACGATGTCGCAATGTATTGCTTGACTCCCTTGCAGGAAGGAAGGAAGGGTTTTCACCTTCTGCTGCTCAGAATGTAACTGTAGGCATGTTGGCAACCTCAAGCTAGGCCCCACATTTTTTTTTATCACCATGAGAAAGAGCATTACAAAGCTATTCATGATGAGGATTCAGTCACACACTGTTTCCAACTCCCATCCCTCTACCAGCGTACGTTTCCCAGCACCAAAGTCCCCAGTTTCTCTCCCACCACCCTGCAAAATGCATCCCCTCCCCCCTCACCACCAGCCTGCCTCTATGGCCGATACCTCTCTTCTCTATCTCTCTCTATCTCTCTCTCTCCCTTTCTTTCTCTCTCCTTTTGGGCTTCTCTCTCTTCCTCTCCCTCTCTCTCTGTCTTTCTCTTCTTTGGGGCTTTATGGTTTGCAATACAGATACAGAAATGTTATCATGTATATCCCTTTACCTACTTTCAACACTCAGTTCTTGTTGAGCCCACGGTCATGCTCACTTTCCAGGGAAGCCACCATCTGGTGACTGACACCAAAGGTACGAAAATTCAGCACTCTCACTTTATCTTGGGATCACTCTGAAGGTGGATCTCAGATTCAGAATCCCAAGGGCTTGGTGCAGGCCTTAACTGAGACTAATACAACTCACTTTCTTCCTCTGCTGATCCTTTTCTTTCCATAGACCTGAACACCAGGCGCACTTCCCAATCAACCTGTATTCTGAACTCTGACTCACAATCTCTTTCCCAGGGAGTCTGACTCCCCCAAATTGTGGAGCTACAATTTGGATTTGGGCACCTGGCTTACAGGCCATGTTCTTAATCAGTGCATTTTATCAACTCTCAAAATATGCACAGTTATTTAATTTGGAAGGAACTTTGGCTCTCAGTTCAAAGCCATGTTAGTAACCAAAATCCTAAACCACCTTTGAAAACATGATGCTTGGCCCATAGCAGAAAATATGCTTACTGGGAGGGAATGTATGATATAGGGACAGGGACATTTTTATCCATGAACTTGTTTTAATGCTCTAAATATTTAGCAGATATTTGCTGCTAATTTAGTTGAACTTAAATCCTCCATAGCTTTCCATCACATTTGAAGAGTATGAACTTAGTGAAGTCTGAGCTCCGAGAACTGATAGCCTTCTAAATGTTTCCAGGAGTTACAGGCAGGGGAAGAAGTTGCCTCCATTAAGACTCTTTAGGGGTGGACTTCTTGGTGAAACGCTGGGAGATGATTCCTATACTGTATTCATCAGCCTTCTCATAGAATTGTCTATTTGATCTGGAAAGAACAAAAGGAATCATAGGACCCTACCTCATCTTTTACAGAGGACACCTAGATATAAGTTCCAATATGATACTAACAGACTATGGCCATACTACTCTGAATGTGTCTGAAGCTAAGAGGAGTTGTGCCTGGTTTGTATGTGGATGGGAGGCCAATAGAATACCAATATATGAGTTCCTGTCATAAAAAAAATTCCAATGGCAGAAATATCTCTGCAACCCTGAACCTGAACTGTCATTCAGGGCTCTTTCTATGATTCTATTTTTCATTTTTAAAATCTCAGTGAATATTTTAATTTTATTTAAACACCACGGTTTACAATGGTGTTTATAATACATTTATTATGGTTATTCAATATTACAACCCCAATCCCACCACCAGAGTGATCTTCCCTCCACCATTATCCTCATTTCCTCAACTACCCCCCAAGTCTGCTCCTTTAGCAGACATTTAGTTCTTCCAACTAAATGGATAGTGGAATTATCAAAAAATAATTCAGTAAAAGAAAATTTGTAAAAATGGTTATATCTCACCATGGGTCATTAAATCCTTGTCTGAGGATTTACTAAGCTGTTTGCTGTTAGTTAAGCCTTCTATTTTATTGTTTTTCTCTGTTACATTTAGTGTGCTTCTGTGTCATTTCCCCATCTAATTTGGTGTGCTCTTACTGGGATGTCAACATTGTGGAATTTGGAGGTGTCGGTTACATGGTCCAGAAACTTCAGGATCTCTAGAACTGGACCAGTGAGTGACATAATGGTGACTGTGGGATGTGGCTGCCAGGGTTTCTGGAAGTATGAGGGGCTGGGAGAGTCTGTTGCCTCCACTCCAAGAAAAGCCCAGAGTTCTCACCCTAAAATAAAGGATGCTTTGAAATTTTTGCTGTTTAGTACTTGCAGACATTAGTCTTGAAGCAGTAAAATTGGGCTGATGGTGTGGTGGCAACTGTGGGTTGTGGGTTGTTGCCTATTCCCACCCCTTTCTCGAGGGCACCCCAGAGTTGAAACTTCATGGAAATTTAGAATATTAGTAGTGTTTCAGAAACAATTGATGTGAAATACTTTTTTTTCCACGTGTCTCTTGAACACTTCTCAGCTGTCTTTGCATTTAGGCTCAGCTCCTATGACCGTCTTATCGGCATTGAACTATGAGTCAACCTAGAGTATGTGCTGTGCCTCTTCCAGGTTATTGTGTCCAGATTAGGTTTTCTCCTCCATCCTTCAAATGCCCTGTACCTTGGAGATAAAGTAGAACACCTGGTAAAACTCCAAAATGGAATAGGAAGGCTCCCAACTTCCATGGGACTTTACAGGAGCAGGAAATAGTAATTACTTTCTTAAGCTACTGAGATTTCAGAAGTTTATCTGGTGAGACAGTTAGCATTCACTACCCAAGTTAATTGGCTTCTACTACTGGGTCAGCTTGCTCAAAAAAAAAGGATCTATTAAGCAATGGCAGCTCACCAAACATCACCCAAATACTGGTTGCTGACTCAGTGGCAGCGGGCTTGAGAAAGCAGGGATCCCAAGGCTGAGAGTAGAAAAATAGTTGCTAATTGAGTGCACCATCGAACTTCTACAGGAACTCAGTTTTCCATGAATGTAGAGAGGCTGAGTTGGTTCTTACATGTTGTTTCTTGTTTTCCTTTCTATGCAGAAATGTGTTAAGGTCACATTGCCTTTTCAGCCTGAACCCTCTTGCATCCTCTTTCACAAGTGCACCAGGAACTTGGTGTAGGAGGAACTGAAACAATGCCACTTCTAGTTTTGAAGGTTTATATATAAATATATGTATATATTTTTATAAATATATTTACATTTTTTCATTAACTATTCCAATAGCCACATATTACTTTCCTTCAATACAATAGTACATTAAACTCCACTGGCTGTAAACTCCACTGGTTGTTTTTCCAAAATGTGTTTAATAAATTAATGAATGAATCACATTATTCTTGCATTTCAAGAACAAAAGAATTATCTCTTAATACTCTATTATGTTCTATTTTCTCACAAAATATTTAGGATATTTGCCTATATATTTTCAAATGAGCCAGGTTTGTTCTTTCCTTTATATATGCCATTTCGGGTCAGATTTTGTGTCATGGGACTTCATAGGTAGCTTACCAAATTCTTTCCTTTAAGAATATATTAAACAGGTATGAGGGAGCAACATGATGCTTGCCATAGCCATGCCACCAGACCCATGCCAGGTTGTTTCACTTGGGGCGCCCCAGAGGGGGGCGGGTGAGAGCCCTCCCTGCCCCAAAAGATCCAGCCCTGGCAGTTGAAAACTTCCACAACCCAACCACCACCTGCTCAAGGCCACTCCCCACATGCTCAGGTTGAGCCTCAGGCTGGACCTCAACCTTTTCCTGGAATGTGCTGTCGTGGACACACCATAAAACACCCTACCCATTCTCCAAGAGTACCACACCACATTTGTTGGAGTTCAATAGTAGGCAACCAATCATAGAGGGAAATACATATATATGTATATTTTTTCAGATATATATATATATACATGAAAGTTCACATCACTCAACCTTTAACAACATGTTTGTGACATCCTAAAGAAGGTCTTAATGGCCCCTGCCAAAATAGAACAATCTTCACACTGTTTCCTCTATGAATAGTTTCTCATAGCATTTTCAGCAGTTTTTTATATCAAACAATACAAAATATATCATTTCAGTTGTGCTTTGGGACAGGGATTGGGGCGTGAGTTGGAAACATCCCAAATATGGTGGTCTGAAGGTGTAATGGTGGTGGGATTGGTGTTTGAATATTAAAAGTAATCAAATATTGTGAATTACCTTATAAAATAAAAACTTAATAATAAAAATATTAAACAGATACAAACAATACAAAATAAATTATCTAGCATCTGCCTGTTGGGCAGGCTTGAGAGGTGGTGGGAAAATTAGAAATAATGGTGGTGGGAAGGTATAATGGTGGTGGGATTAGTGTTGAAATATTGAATGCAATCCATTATTGTGAACAACTTTATGAAAATAAAATAAAAAAAATATATTAAACAGGGGCCATCAAGATGGCTCAGAGAACAGGGACACAAGTCTTACATGCTCAAGGACCTGAGTTTGATCCATAGCACAGAATGGTTGCACAGAGTATCATCAAGTGTGGCCATCAAATATGGCCCAAAGAGGGGCCGGAGCGATAGCACAGCGGGTAGGGCGTTCACCTTGCCAACCCGGGTTCGATCCCCGGCATCCCATATGGTCCCCCACACACTGCCAGGAGTAATTCCTGAGTGCAAAGCCAGGAGTAACCCCTGAGCATCGCTGGGTGTGACCCAAAAAGCAAAAAAAAAAAAAATATATGGCCCAAAGAGTACAAGACTGGGCCCTGGCATTGAACTGTATATCCTGTTTCACCATTATCCTGAGTCACCTCTTGAACTCCTGCATGCTGCTTGGAAACCCTGCTTCCCAAGAAATATTTTAAATATGACTCTGTAGTCATCTCTATGTGAAGCAAGAGTCTTCATTTGAGCCCTCTCTATTTTCTCTTGCTATCCACCAATGACTTTATGATGTAGTGGCTTAAAACCATAACACATATCACCTCCTGGTTGTGTGGGTCAGTAATTTGGGAGTGGCTTAGCGAGATGGCTCTAACTCATGATATGTATCATAACCAAGATGTTGGTCAAGATTGCAGTCATCTGAAGACTTGGCTGGAGGCCTGGAGGCCTCACTTCTATGCCACATCAGCCTCTTTAAGTATCCTCAGGACATGCCAATAGCCATTAGCAGAACAAGTGATCGAAGAGTGAGAGAAACCACAGCATCATTTAAGACCCCACTCAGGAGTCACCTACTGTCACTTCTGATACATTCTGTTGGTCACAATGACAAATTCTAATAAACAGTGGGGAGTAACTAAGTAAGGATGTCAAGGAAAGTAGAGATTGGTTCCCGTAGCCTGGCTTTCTGCTCTGTATTTGGGATTTGCTTCTTTGAGACACTGCCATGATGCTCAGAGAAGAATTATATATGGATCCTACAGTAGCAAACATTTTCCAAGATGATTTGCCTTTATTTTAAGTAACTAGAGTAATCATGTGTATAAATATGCATGCAATTCTACCCGAGAGACAACTTCTGCTCATTGTATACAGATTTTGATTATTGTTTGTGAATGAATATGGCATTTAATTCAGTGTTTTTCTTTTCTTTCTTTTTTTCTTTTCTTTTTTTTTTTTTTTGCTTTTTGGGTCACATCGGTGATTCATAGGGGTTACTCCTGGCTCATGCACTCAGGATTACTTTTGGCAGTGCTCGGGGGACCATATGGGATGCTGGGAATCAAACCTGGGTCAGTTGTGTACAAGCCCTACCCGCTGTGCTATTGCTCCAGTCCCCAATTCAATATTTTTCAATGATATTTATTCAGTTTAGAAATAATGTTTAGAAAGGATGATGCTTCTGGGGAGTAAGGATTCTCTTTTGCCACCACACCACCACTCCAAATCCTTCTTTCTGGCAGTACTTTTCCTTTAAAGAGGACATAGAGGGAAGTAGCTCAGGACACAGAAACAAATGCTTTACATATTCAAGGCACCAAGTTTGATTCCCAATACCACATTCCCCCTCCCTGAATTTCATGGGGATTACCCCCTTTAGTTTCGGTGCTCACCCAGTCGGTTGCAGAATGCTGAAGTCATTTGTGGCTCTGAGAATGGGAGAGATTAGAGCAGACAAACTCAAAAATGGAGTCTCTGTGATCATACCCGGTGCCTGTGGGGCTCAAACTCTAGCTTTCTCAGGCTTCTAAGAGCAGTGATCTAGCTATTGAACCATCCATGGTCCCCTGAATTACAATTCTTCTGGACCATAAGAATTCTGAAGAAATTTGATGAGAAACCAGGTCCAGGTCATAAGAAGTAGTCATTGTCTGGGGTAGTCACTATGTCTCTGGGATGAGATAATGAGCACCTACAAAAATGTCAGATTGTCTATAAAATGACTGCATTCCTGACTTTGCTAGCTGTTGCTGGACTAGCAGCAGGGGATAGAGTAAAATAGAGTGACCAGATGGAGTGACCAGATCAGGGTGTTCCGTTCCTTGGGCTTGTGAGTGCCATAAAGTAAAAGCCATAAAACAGCAGTACCCACCCACACATCTTTAAATAATCTCCCATTTGGGAAATGCAAAATCACCTCAAGCAAGTTTTCATTTGGCAGATAGGCTTTGAACTTGGATTTCTTGGAACATTTCTTATAATCTCTATTTTAGCATTGAACTTGTTTGAACCTTTGCTAGGATTTCCTTCTTTCTTTCTTTCTTTCTTTCTTTCTTTCTTTCTTTCTTTCTTTCTTTCTTTCTTTCTTTCTTTCTTTCTTTCTTTCTTTCTTTCTTTCTTTCTTTCTTTCTTTCTTTCTTTCTTTCTTTCTTTCTTTCTTTCTTTCTTTCTTTCTTTCCCTCCCTCCCTCCCTCCCTCCCTCCCTCCCTCCCTCCCTCCCTCCCTCCCTCCCTTCCTTCCTTCCTTCCTTCCTTCCTTCCTTCCTTCCTTCCTTCCTTCCTTCTTTCCTTCCTTCCTTCCTTCCTTCCTTCCTTCCTTCCTTCCTTCCTTCCTTCCTTCCTTTCTTTCTTTCTTTCTTTCTTTCTTTCTTCCTTTCTTTCTTTCTTTCTTTCTTTCTTTCTTTCTTTCTTTCTTTCTTTCTTTCTTTCTTTCTTTCTTTCTTTCTTTCTTTCTTTCTTTCTTTCTTTCTTTCTTTCTCCTTCCTTCCTTCCTTCCTTCCTTCCTTCCTTCCTTCCTTCCTTCCTTCCTTCCTTCCTTCCTTCCTTCCTTTTTTTCTTTCTCTCTCTTTCTCTCTTCCTTTCTTTCCTCTTTTTTTGGGTGTTTTTTTAGAGGGGAGAGGTTGGATCCAGGGTGGGCCCACCTGGTGTTATTCAGGGCTTACCAGCTCTGTGCTCAGGAATCACTCCTGACTGGCCTTGAGGAACAACTATTGAACGGAGGTCCACTGAATGTAAGACAAGAGCCCTACTCACTGTACTATCTCTCTAGCTCCATTTTATGATTTTTTAAAAATTCTTCCTTATCCATAAGATAACTTGCTATTTATAGTAACTTATAATGGGAGAAAGCATTAGTTTCATTTTACTAATAAGGGGGCTGGAGCGATAGCACAGCGGTAGGGCATTTGCCTTGCATGTGGCTGACCCGGGTTTGATTCCTTTGCCTCTCTTGGAGAGCCCGGCAAGCTACCGAGAGTATCTCTTCTGCACAGCAGAGCCTGGCAAGCTACCCGTGGCGTATGCCAAAAACACTAACAAACAAGTCTCACAATGGAGACGTTACTGGTGCCTGCTTGAGCAAATCGATGAGCAATGGGATGACAATCACAGTGACAATGACAATGACAGTTACTAATAAGGAGATTGGTGCCTAGCAGATTAAAGACTAAGATTCAATATAATAACATTAGTAGGATAACCATAAAAGAGAGATGAAGTGGGAAACAGAGACCGATGGTAAGTATCTGTGCCTATTGCCAATATGCTTGTGTGGGAACAGTCTCTCCCTGCCACAATGACCACCATCATATGAAACTACCTTACTCCAGTGACCTCCAGTCTGCCCCATGTGCGGAATGCTTTGGGACGAATAGTCTTTGCTCCTTGAGATGTACACTTGGAAGAAGTGGGGCATTCTGAAGGGCTTAGGAGTTGGCACAATTAGAAAAAAGTAGGTTTGCAAAGTTGGTTGGTAGCAAACATGCCAAGAGAATATGGTTACCAGATTTAGTGCATCAAAAATACATTTCTGTTTCAGAAAGAGAAACTTTCTAAATCAGCCCAAAGCAGCACACGATGGAAAGCGAGATCTGACGCCAAAGCTCCAGCCACCACAAAGTCTGCTCAGGTTCCTCAAAGCGGGCACTGCAACGTGACAGAGGCTACTCTCATCTCTGCCCAGGTCCTGCTCCATCTCAGTTAGAGGCAGAGCTTGGCACCTTTCAGAGAAGGCAGATCAGGGAGAGACAAGTCAGGGTGGCACACCCCGCCAGGACGGGGAAAGGGTGTGGTACATGTCTCCAGGCTCAGGGGCTCTGCTGACGTCAAAGACTCTCCTCCCTCCTGCTCGAACTGGAGCAGGCACCCAGAAAACTCCCTTTTGCAGCTGTGCAAACTATTCTGGCCAAACGGTCACACGCCCACCGCCCCCTACCGTTACTCCACATCCCCCTTCCATAGGCCATCTTCAGAGGGAAGTGGAAAAAAAAACAAAACGATCTATTTCCCAGCCCGCCCATTTTCAGTTAGACAAAATGAAGCCTGCAGTTTAAACAAAAAGCTCTTCCAGCTTATCCTCTGGAATTTCCACGCTCCTTTCCCCTTGATTGCGTGGAGCAGAGCTGGCCCACTGAGACTGTTTCTTCTAGCCTCTCCACAGAAACATTTTGGCAGTCTCTCTCTCTCTCTTTCTCTCTCTCTGTCCCTCTTTCTTCCTTTCCCCTCTCTCCTTGCTCTCCTTTCTCTCCTGCTCTCTTTCCCTCTCTCTTCCCCTCCCCCTCTCTTCTCGCTTTCCTCTCTCTCCTCTTTCTCATCTCTCTCTTCATCTCTCTTTCTCTCTCTCTCCCTCTTTTGTCCTCTCCCCCTCTCTCCTCACTCTCCTTTCTCTCCTGCTCTCTCTCTCTTCCTCTCCTCCTCTCTCCTCTCTCTCTCTCTCTCTCTCTCTCTCTCTCTCTCTCGTGGTTCAGGTGTCTGCCTGTGCAGAGTGAGAAACATTCAGCATGGATTGGTAGAAAAATGGGCAGGAATGTCATCAGCGTTGCCTCAGTTCTTGTGAGGGTTCTTTGTCCCCACTGGCCAGGCATTTCACAGACTTCCCAAGGCTCCCTGTCCATCTACAGGATGCTCCAACAGTCAAGTAGGAGAAAAGGCAAACATTCTCCTTAGAGGGCCTGAATGGCAGAATCTGCACCTTTCATTGCAAGCCCAGATGGGAAGAAATAAACCATCTCTTGCAAGTCTATAATGGTTTGGCTTCAAGTTTTAGAAATTTAGAGGTGGGAGCAAACAGAGTCTACTGGGTTACTTCTAAACCAAAGCACCATTTTTAAAAATTGAATCACTGTGAGAAACAGTTACAAAACTTTCATGTTTGAGTTTCAGTCATCCAATGATCAAATACCCATCCCTCTACCAGTGCACATTCTCCACCACCAATGTCCCCAGTATTACCCCTGCCTTTCAAACCCTCTCCCTGCCTCTATGGCAGACAATTTCCCCCATACTCTTTCTTTATTTTTGGGTATATTGGTTTGCAATATAGATATTGAGATGCTATCACGTTTGTTCCTTTATCTACTTTTAGCACACATCTCCCTATCCCAAACAATTCCTCCAACCATCAATGACTTAGTGATCCCTTCCCTATTCCAACTGCCTTCTCCCCCCAGCTCATGAAACAGGCTTCCAGCTAAGGAGCAATATTCCCGGCCCTTGTGTCTACTCTCCTTGGGTGTCAGTCTCACATTATGTTATTTTATATTCCACAAATGAGTGCAGTCATTCTATGTCTGTCCCTCTCTTTCTAATTCATTTCACTTAGCATGATACTCTCCATGATCATGATCAAATTTCATAACTTCATCTTTCCTTGGGTGGGAGTGATAGCACAGCAGTAGGGCATTTGCCTTGCATGTGGCCAACCCAAGTTTGATTCTTCCACCCCTCTTGGAAAGCCCGGCAAGCTACCGAGAGTATCTCACCTGCACGGCAGAGCCTGGCAAGCTACCCATGGTGTATTCAATATGCCAAAAGCAGTAACAAAAAAGTCTCACAATGGAGATGTTACTGGTGCCCACTCGAGCAAATCGATGAGCAATGGAATGACAGTGACAGTGACATCTTTCCTTAAGGCTACTTAGTAGTCCATTGTGGATGTACCAAAGTGTCTTTAATCGGTCATCTGTTCTCGGGCACTTGGATTGTTTCCAGATTCTGGCTATTGTGAACAGTCCAAGACCCCTTTAAATCCCAATCAAAAACAATAGGAACAGAATATCGGAGAAGCTAAAAAGCTTTTAAATGGAAATCTACAGTGCAAGATTGAAGGAGATAGCCAATTTAAAAAGGCTGAGGATATAATGCCAGAAAAAATTAGGGCAATTAGGAATGAATGCTCAACTTATAGACAAATGAAGTAGGGCAGCTATTTCTAGGAAAATCTTCTTAAGTCTATTGAAATAGTCAATAAATACAATTAGTTGTGCTTTAGCTTCATATATAGTAGTGAAGGAGGGAAGGAAAGAATAAGGTCTTGTCTCTGAGGGTGAGTAGATGGGTAGTGTAATGTATAGATTCAGTAGGGATATACACAGATAAACACAGCATGCCCCAGAGAAGAAATGTTGATAATGAACATTTATTTTTTATTTAAAATTTCTAATTTTTTATTTATTTTAACATAGAAAAAAGGGACAATTGTTGATACAATTCTAGAATTAACATTGATTGGATGAATGAAGCTGAAATATTAAAATCAAAAATAGATGTAGAAAAGCAATTCTATGTGAAAATTGTTATATTTGATCACAGGGTTGTTAGTCCTTTTCTAAGAATTTTTTGAGTTGTTTGTCACTTTAGGATGTGTCTAGAGGCTTCATATGCAGCTACACAGTCCAGGGACTGTGGTCGGGGTCAGTGAGTCCACATAGCAGTGGCTGTGGGGGGTGGGCATGGCAGCAGAGGCTTTTGGAAATAAGGGGCTTTGGGGGAGGCTACCCCCCCGACTCCAAAAAAAACACATCAGAATTCTCAGGCTGGGCAATGGCTACCAGAAGTTATTCACAGATTGGTGCCTCTGCAGAGAATATTCGTGAAGCTGTGGAGGGAGCCCTTGACGTGGCTTTAGTGGGGGGTGAGGGTGTTGCTGGGCAGTTATTCAGCCTGCCACTCTTGGGCGCTCTGGAGTTCTCAGCTAAGCAGTACCACTTTGAGATCTCCTTTTCAGCCAGCAGACAGCTTGAATGTGATCCAGTGGTGACGGCTTTGATTTATTCCTTTGATTAAAACTATTGACCACCTGCTGTGGGCCGGTTTCTAGATGCTGGAGGGACAGGATCATTAGAACCACTCTCTGACAACTTCGGTGCTTGCCTTTTTATTTGCCCTTGTTTTCCTTTTAAATAAGTCAAGTGATAGAGCAGCAGCCTCCTGCAGCCCCTTCAGCACACAAACTCCAAGAAAAAGTAAGCTTCTTTCTTTCAGCATCTATTGATCAGACCGAGGGAAATGTTGAGATTGACTCTGCTTGGGTCACAGGCTAACCACCGAAAATGCCATTTCTATTGGTGTGATGATGGCCAGGCCAATATGTTCATCCCTCTTCTATGTTCATACATGTGACTGACACACGTTCCACCCAGCAGGTTGGGGAGGAGGAACATGTCCTATGGAGGTTCCCTTCACTTAAATCTGCAGGAAGGTCTTGGTGGCCCAAATCAATAGAGTATGTCCACAACAATGATATGCAATTCTTGAGCTTAAGACCTCGAAAGGAGGTAGTCTGTGCTGAGCATATGTACTGTCTACCTAGGAATCCTCCTCTTCAGATCCCAACTTCCAGATTGGAACGAAGCCCAGGGGAGGGGGGGAGGCACAGTGTAGATATGGTACCTTGTATCCACCCCCGGCAGGATACAAGGTTAAGCCATCCTGCTCTGCTGTACTCATCCTCAACTCCTGATCTAAGCATCTATGAGCAATCAAAGACGATAATTTACATTTTAGCTAATAAAGGATTGAGGAATCTGTGGCAGAGCAGTAGAAAAATAGAACATTGTCTATGGGGGCTGACTCTGTTGCCTGGTAAATGAAGCACTGTGAGCAGGACATTGAATGGGATAAGGGAGATGTGAATGGTCACTAGGAAGACAAGGTGGATAGATGCCACCACTCAGTAAAGTCACCGTAGGATAATTTTCCACAAGTGTCACTAGGACACACACACACAAATGTATATATGTATATATATATATATGTGTGAGTATATCAAATATATTTGTCAAGTGGAGGAGCTTGAAAAAAGTGTAAGGAACATTTACTTTTTGATTATTTGGAACAAAATTAGTTAACACATATAAATGCATTCAAATAGCATTCATTGAAAACCATCCTATGTGCCAGAAATTGTTTTATCATTATTTTACTATAAATATGACAACTGGCATATTACCATATCCATTATAAGTATATTAAACCATGATGTGTTCATATTTTAAAACATGCCACATCATGGTGTAAATTGTTTTTATAATTCAGTTAATTATAATATAAGTGACATTAGTGACATTAATGCTCATTTGATACTCCCACCTTTAGCCGTGGAATCTTGGACAGATCGTGAAAGGAACATAGAAATATTTCTCTTTCAAGTTTATTGGGAGAATGGAGTGAAAAAACTATGCCAAATATGCAATAAGAGGAGGATCACTTTTTGTTATTATTAGCTGAAATTCCCGAAAGTGTACAAATAAATTCCCTTGTAATAAAGTGGTTTTGTCTGTTTCTCCCAAATTGCTGCTCCAGTAAAACAGACTTTGAACTCCACTTCCCCAGGATTCTTCATTTCCCCCCTGCCAGGCTCCTCAGGCAAATTTTGTCATCAACAACCTTTTTTCTCCTCCTTCGGGGCGTCTCAAAGTTTGATTTCCTTGCACAGAGAGAACTGAAACAAGAGCCATCCATAACTGATAGACGATTATCAGGGAATACCTACTGCTTTGCCTTGTCCCAAACAGAAGTGGCAGAGGTGAACTTTCCCCGTCTCCCGCCTACTGGCCTTAACCAGACACTTTACCTTTGTTTGACCTTCTTCCCTTCTCTTTCCTTTCTCCTTTCCCCTACAGATTCTCCCTGTGTCCTTCAGTAGAGTCTGACAAGCTACCTGTGGCGTACTCGATATGCCAAAACCAGTAACAACTCATTCCCCTGATCTGAAAGAGCTCCCAATACACCATCATGCTATACTAGTACGCAACAGGGATGAATGGAGACATTGGCGCCTGCTCGAGCAAATCGATGAACAACAGGATGACAGTGACACAGTGATACTTCCTAGCCTGTCACTTAAATGCAGGGCTTCTCATCTTCTGTACTAGTTATTTTGAACTGAATAACTTTTGGTGGGATGTGGGAGGTGGGGGAGGAGCCCCATTTGCTGCCAGCAACAGCACTCCTGGGCTTTATCTACGAAATGCCAGTAGCACCGTTCCCCTCTCCTTTCCTCTCTCCACGGTTAAAACAATTTAAAATGTCTCCGGCAATGCCAAATGTCTCCTGGGAGACAAAATTATCCCATTCACGAGCCACTGTTTGAATGTTACAATCATGGATCTCTTCCAAGTTCTGAGAGTTTGCCAAAGCAGAAAAACTGGGATTAGAAGCTATGCTTCCTGATTCCTGGGCCATGTATTATTTCTTTTCAACACACTTGTGTGTCTCAAATGTGTCTGATCATAAGCATTGCTGATTGCTTGTATGGATGTGACAAGTGTGGAGAGAGTGGGTATTTCAAATAGCGATTCTCAGGTGCCTGTCCTGAAACTCTGATTTGGAGACACACACCTGAACTGTGGGCATTAATGATCCCTTTGACCAAACCATATTAGAAAACCAAATACAATTCTCAGATTGTAATGCAAAGAGCCTTTGTATGTGTACATATGGGATATGCACATATATATATGCATATCCCATGTGTGTGTGTATATATATATATATATATACTGAATATCCGAATATCCTGCCCCTGCTCCTGGCTGTCTTGACTGGGGCCCCTCAGAGGGGGGTGGGTTGAGTTTCCCTCCCCTCCCTGAGCAGATCCCTGGCAGCCAAAGACCTCCAGAACCCAGCCACAGCCTTGCTCAAGGCCACTCTCCACATGCTCAGATAAGCCACATGCATGAAAGACTGGTAGAGAAACCCAAGTGTGCGGGACCCGGGACTGAGATCTCCAAGCCTGCTCGGATCGGGATGGACCTCCTCCACCTAGATCCCCCATTTCCCAGTAGCTAGACAGTCAGATATCATTGGGCTACACTAGCATGCGACAGGGACAAATGGAGACGTTACTGGTGCCCGCTCGAGCAAATCGAGGATCAACGGGATGACAAATGACAAGTGATACAAGTGATGTACTCTATACTATATCCATTTTGAGAGATTCTTACAGTCTCTGTAAGAATTTTTTTTTAAATGAATCACCGTGAGAACAGTTACAAAGCTTTCCAGTCTAAGTCTTGGTCATACAATGATCAAACACCCAACTCCTTACCAGTGCACATCCTCCACCACTAAGAACCCCAGTATACCGCCCCAGCGTCCCCCGTGGACTGGCCCCTCCCACTGCCTATGTGGTAGATGATTTCCACCTTTCTCTCTTCAATATTTCAACAAAAGATCCACCATTATTATTTGGAATTTCCCCCAACATTCAGACCTGCTAAAAAGGCATCATTATGTGGGAGCGGTGTGGAGAGAAAGGGGAATAATTTTTAGTGGATACAAAATTTTTGTCGGTGAAAGAAGAGAGAACAAAAGGGAATGCCCTGCCACAGAGGCAGGGTAGGGTGGTGGGGGACGGGGTGGGAGTGGCGGGAGGGATGCTGGGAACACTGGTGGAGGAGAATGGGCACTGGTGGAGGGATGGGTAAATGATCACTGTATGACTGAAATGCAGACACAAAAGTTCATGAGTTTGTAACTGTACCTCATGGTGATTCACTAATAAAAATTTTTTTAAAAAGGCATCATTAGATAATTTGCTTTCTATTGCTGATATGAAGAGCATTTTGGATTTCTGATATTTTAGTAATAAGTCTGGAGGGATTTATGTCAAAAGCCACTGGGTTCCAAAATTGGTTTGTGTGCCTCTGGGATCATGGCTGTTCAGGAGCCACAAGCCATTCATTGGCGGCAACTCGGGGCCTTGTTGGGGCAGGGAGAGGGTCCGGTTCCACTCCCCATCCCATGAGGCCCTGCGTGTCACCACTCTCTCTCTAGTTTTGGGCAGAGGCAGACCCTAGATCATTTCTTTTCCATTGCTCACTTTGTATATCAGGAAAGGTCTTTGGAGGAATAGTCCTGTAGCCACATACCAGAGTCATGCTTGTAGAAGCTCATGGTTGCCAGGATTCCATCTGGAGAATGCAGGGAGACTGCACCTGCTCCATCTGGGGGTCCCGGAGATATCAGCTTAGTATGGATCCCAGAGAATTCTCTAGTGTTGTAGTACCTGCCGGATTTCTTCACTGCTCTCTTACAGTATTTTTTAAAAAAATCATTCTGAACTGTAAGTTCATATCTACTGAAACTAGTAACAAAAAATGGGGGCCTTTTACTAATTTTCATTTTTTAAAATTTATTTTTACTAAATTTTATAAAACTATCAGTTTAATGCAGGTTGGGGGGGAAAAATATCTGGTTCCAAATTCTAGGTTCTTTAAAAAGCATTGCACAGACGATAGTACTGACAATTGGGATTTTAATAGGTCCCGGCCTATAGTTTTACTAATCCCCCCAAAACTTATGGGAGCTTGGCGCACTGTGGCTTCATACCCTTCAGAGCAGTGGGTAGGGAATAAGGGCAGCCTGGTCCTGGAAGAATTCTTTTCCCTGTGGACAAGTTTTTCCACTTCTACCTCCTATTTGATTCCCAAATCCTGACCTTTCCTGCCAACAAATAGTCTTAAACATTTAACTTTTCCTTTCCTTTCATCATTTTTTAATGACAGTGCATACCCCCGCTCACCCCATATTTCACATGCTCTGAATTTTTATAAATCCCAGAATAAACACATTTTTGGCTAACAACTAAGCTGTATTTTTAGGTCCATAGGGCTATATTTTTTGTCTTTTTTCAGAGCATGATTTATAGCAGATGCGATTCATGCAGCACTCAATTCTACACTGGGTTTCAGATGTCCTGCTGGCACAGTGCATCCCTGGAGAAATATGTTAACACTTTCATGAAAGTTAATCTGCTAACAACTATCTCAGTCTAGAAGGTTGGCTGGGTTTTGACCTTGGCTTTTCTGGGAGAGGGACCTTTGCAGTAAAGATGTATTGAGGATGGTGGCGAAGGGGCAAGGTTCAAAGCCCTGGCTCCCTACAGGAATCTCTGGTGTTTCTTCAGTCTTTCCAGCTCCATGATGGAGCTTACAATGTCCCAGGGCAGCTTACATGATGAAAAAAAGAGATAATTTTACCCACCTGTTCTACTCTCAGAATCATCCACTTGTGAACTGATCTGGAAGTAATCTCTGTCCTGACTTAGCTGAACATCTTTTTGGGAGACATGTGCCCAAAGACAACATGTGAGATTAACTTTGCCTGTACTACCATCACCTGGATAGGTGTCATACAAAGTTTATGAATAAATAAAGGAGTAGTTTAATGGCTGAAATGGAGACCTAGAGAAGGTGAAGTCTCTTATACAAGAGGACAGAGTTGAGAATATAATAGTCTCATTGCTGTGCCTCCCAGTAGATAAGTCATCACAATGTCCTTGACAAGTCTTCTGGGAGGGGTAGCAATGTCACAGTCACTACAAAACTAGTCGAAGCCTCTATAGAACTCTTAGGATGTTCCTGGTATAAATTTAGATCTGAGGTAGTTTTCTCCTGGCTAGCTAAGGGTTAAAACTTAAATTATCACAGTTGAGTTTAACTTGCTCTACAAGTAGTAGAACTTCTGTGCATTTAAATCAAGGGGTTCTGGATCCCAATAGATAAAATAATTGCGTATGTATGGAAGGACCAGACCTGGTTGAGCATTATCTTGCTCCACCCAGAAGCAGAAGTACTTGGTTAAAATGTCTCATGGTTAAGGGTTAAACTCTGCTGTGACTGGGGCTAGGCAGGAATATTTAATCTTTCCCAGTAAAATAAAAAAATAAAGACCAATAAAATAAAAAGTCTTGCCAGGATGGCATATTTAAATCTCCATAGAATTCATAAAAACTTAAGAAAACACTGACAGCCATCTTCCCATTTTCCTTAGTCTGAAAATTTTTTTTCAGATTTGGGACTGATTCAGGAAGAATAAATGGAACATAACTGGGAAGCTGGCCTGTCAGGATCTGACTGGGAAAATGACCAGCTTGGGAAAGCAAGCCAGAGCTCTGCCTTGCAGATGGGCTGGGAGGTGGCACCGAGACTGGTGGCTGCTGGAAAATTCAATGACAGGTGACAATGATGTGCCTTGTAAGAGCTCTGCTTTCTTCACATATAAACGATGATAATAATGCAAAATTGGTAGAACAGGGCTTCCTAACAGTAGAAATATGCATCACTGTACCACTGTCATCCCGTTGCTTATCGATTCGCTCAAGTGGGCACCAGTAACATCTCCATTGTGAGACTTGTTGTTTCTGTTTTTGGCATATCAAATATGCCATGGGGAGCTTGCCAGGCTCTGTTGTGCGGATGGGATACTCTTGGTAGCTTGCCAGGCTCTCTGAGAGGTTCAGAGGAATCGAACCCGGGTCAGTCGCATGCAAGGCAAACATCCTACTTGCTGTGCTATCACTCCAGTCCAGAAATATTCATACTCATGGCAAATATTTTCCCAGCACTCAGTATGTACTAAAACCGAGTTGAGTCTTTTATTTGGATTTTTCTCAGAAGAAACTTTGAGCGAATTGTTTATCATCTTTTAGCCTTTTGGCCTTTCTTTACTGTTTATTGATGCTAGACCTCTGGAAATGAATCTTTTAACCTATCGCATGTATGAAGATTAAATTAGTTAACATATGAATATGCTGATTCAAGCACAGGTCCCATGCTATTAGAAATATTAGCCATGGGCAGGAGCAATAGTACAGAGGGTAGGGTGCTTTCCTTTCTTCCTTGCATATGGCCAACCTGGATTTGACCCCTGGCACTTCATATGGTTCCCTGATCCCCGCCAGTTGTAATCCCCCAAAGTGCAGAGCCAAGGGTAAACCCTGAGTACAGCTGGGTGTAGCCCTGCAGAAACAAACCAATATCTATTAGGATCCTCTATTTTCATCCAGTTTCCTATGGACAATAAACAATAATGAGTGCCACATATAGTATCTTATATAAAAGAGGAAAAGAGGGATGTTGTGAAGAGAGATGACTGGGAAGTAGAAACCTGCTGTTTTATTTCTTTTTATTTGTTTGTTTAAAACCACACCTGGCAGTGCTCAAGGGATACTCTCACCATAGTGTTTAGGTGTCACTTGTAAGGTGCTCAGAGGATCGTGCAGTACTAGGGGTCAAATCCAGGGCTCCCATATATAGAGCATGCAGCTCAGCCCTTTCATCTATCTCCCTGGCCTTAGTCTGCATCCTTGTCCTCTGTGTATATCTTTTACATGTGTCCCTTTTTCTTGCTTTGTGCCTTGCTAACCTATGTGCTCTACATCAAGCAATTCTTAACCCACTGGCTTCTGCTGTGCTCACAGAACCAGTGCCTGAAGAAAGAGAGAGAGACAGAGGGATGAACCTGGGAGGCAGGAGAGCAAGTTAAAGGCATTTTCCCCCCAACTATATCCCTGTGGGATTCCTTGGAGCCTCTGATTTCACTCTTGGAATGACCTCTTCATAGAGCTCTCTAAGGTTTCTTTCCTGATCCCAGAAAACTTGAGGATGATTAAACTCTCCCCTCTGATAGTCCCAATGTAACAGCGTCACTACTACTGTCTCTCTTGGAAAAGTCTTTTTATTACACTGTCCTTTATTACACCGGCCTGTTCATTCTTTCTTTTTCTGTTGTTTTGTTTTGTATTGGGGCCAGACCCAACTGTGCTCAGGACTTACTCCTGGCTCTGTGCTCAAGTATCTCTCCTGGCAAGCTCAGAGTATCATATGGTATGCTGAGGATCAAACCGAGGTCGCCACATTGCAAAGCAAATGCTATACCTGCTGTCCTAAAACTCTGGCCCTGTTTGTTCTTCCTTGCTACATTCTTTTGTATTCATTCCATTCCTGTAAAAACACCCAAGAGTGGTAATAACACAATGTCCAGAAAGCAAATTCTATAATTTTCCTGGTTACTTTCTTGATTTTGATGTCTTGCCCATGAACCTGTCTTTAATCCTCTCCTTATCTCATTTCCCAAAAGAGAAGCTTGCAGGATTGAAAGGCTTGTTCAGATTTTTCTCTACAGGGCAGTTGATTCATTTGTGAGGGCTTTGGGAACTCTAGAGTGTGGGTTGAATGAATTTAGGCTAGACAATGTGAGGCTAAGAAGATACAAATGCACCAAAGAAAAGTGAAAAGAGGGGCCAGGGTGATAGTACAGAGGGAGGGCATTTGCCTTGCACGCGGCCAACCTGACCTGGGTTCGATCCCCGGCATCCCATGTGGTCCCCCAGCACCTCCAGAATTAATTCCTGAGTACAGAGCCAGGAGTAACCCCTGAGCATCGCCAGATGTGACTCAAAGAAACAAAACCAAAAAAATAAGAAAGAAAGAAAAGAAAGAAAGAAAGAAAGAAAGAAAGAAAAGAAAGAAAGAAAGAAAGAAAGAAAGAAAGAAAGAAAGAAAGAAAGAAAGAAAGAAAGGAAGGAAGGAAGGAAGGAAGGAGGGAAGGAGGGAAGGAAGGGAAGGAAGGAAGGAAGGAAGGAAGGAAGGAAGGAAGGAAGGAAGGAAGGAAGGAAGGAAGGAAGGGAAAGAAAGAAAGAAAGAAAGAAAGAAAGAAAGAAAGAAAGAAAGAAAGAAGAAAGAAAGAAAGAAAGAAAGAAAGAAAGAAAGAAAGAAGAGGGAGGGAGGAGGGAGGGAGGGAGAGCGAGAGAGAGAAAGAAAGAGAGAAAGAAAGAAAAGAAGAGAAGAAAGAAAGAAAGAAAGAGAGAGAGAGAGAGAAAGGAAGGAAGGAAGAAAGAAAGAAAGAAAGAAAGAAGAAAGAAAGAAAGAAAGAAAGAAGAAAGAAAGAAAGAAAGAAAGAAAGAAAGAAAGAAAGAGAAGAAAGAAAGAAGGAAAGAAAGAAAGAAGGAAAGAAAGAAAGAAAGAAAGAAAGGAAGAAAGGAAGGAAGGAAGGAAGGAAGAGAAAGAGAGAAGAGAGAGAAAGAAAGAAAGAAAGAAAGAAAGAAAGAAAGAAAGAAAGAAAGAAAGAAAGAAAGAAAGAAAGGAAGGAAGGAAGGAAGGAAGGAAGGAAGAAATAAAGAAAGAAAGAAGGAAAGAAAGAAAGAAAGAAAGAAAGAAAGAAAGAAAGAAAGAAAGAAAGAAAGAAAGAAAGAAAGAAAGAAAGAAAGAAAGAAAGAAAGAAAGAAAGAAAGGAAGGAGGAAGGAAGGAAGAAAGAAAGGAAGAAAGGAAGGGAGGGAGGGAAGAGAGAGAGAAAGAAAGAAAGAAAAAGAAAGAAAGGAAGGAAGAAAGAAAGAAAGAAAGAAAGAAAGAAAGAAAGAAAGAAAGAAAGAAAGAAAGAAAGAAAGAAAGAAAGAAAGAAAGAAAGAAAGAAAGAAAGAAAGGTTAGAGATAAAAAGGACTTGTGCTCTGTATGAGGCTGAAGAACAAGTGACAGAGAGTAAAGAAAAGAGGTGGCTAAAGCTAAAGAAGTTTAGCATGAGGGTGACCTAATAGATTGAAATTTTAGGGGTGAAGCAGTTTCAAGTGTTGACAAGAGTCAATGTGTATAGCAGGGATCTGGTGGTTGTGTGGAGCAGAGAGGACTCTCTGTGTGGTCCTAGCCCTCCAGGAGCTAGAAGGCAGGTTGAATACTAAGTTACCTACTTGGACACTAGTATCAGCAAGGGTGAAGGCACAACTGGTGCTTTCACAACTTGTCCCTTGGTGAAGAGTCAATGAGCTGGGTGTTGAAGATGCTAGTTACACCAGGGAAGGGAGTAGGTGCTAGCAATAGGAAGGGAAGTCTATGGAACAGGCCTTCAAGCAGGAACTCATAGGCAGTCATTCCTGTTGATGAAGGTCAACTTCTCTAAGAATATTTTTAAACTTAATTACCTCTCTAAATCTTCAAATCATTCACATTTTGCGGTACTGAAGGTTTACAGTGTACAGATTTTGAGAAAGATATAATTCAGCCCATAACGGGTTCTTGAACATAATAAAGTAGATATATAGATATTAAATTGTCATAAGGTTACCATTTTATGCTATTAATTTTGAAATCATTCATTGTGAACATGGGTTGTGGTACTCAAGATAGCTTTTGGGTTATTGAATTTATAAAATGATCATCTTTTCTAGCAGCCCTTTTGAGATTTGATATGATTAACTGATATTATGAGGTTAATTTCTTTGTCATACATTTAAAATAGTTATTGAGAAACACAACCTCCCCTTTTGTTCTAAGATGCATGTGCTCTTATTGACTCAGTGGGACAACAGGAAAACATTCTAAAGAAAAACCTAGTAATTACCTCAAAAGAATGTCTGGCTACATATTTCCTCCTCAATATTCATGTAACTACTACTATTAGCTAAATGGTGCTAAGTAGTTCCACAACATAAAAGTTCCCTGATTCAGAAAGCTTACCAACTAGCAGAAGCTAGACATTACTTAGCTAATTATTAAATAGGAATGAAAGTGCTGAGGAATAGTGCCTGGCATTCTAAGAACAAGTAATAAGAAGTTGGCCTTCCAGAAATGTCAAAGCAACACTGTGGAAGGGAACATTTCCCAAATGCAGGATGGACACAGAATGCTGCAAGTCACAGGATAGTAGCCTAAGGTGGGACTTGTGCCCTGGAGGGCCAGGATAAGGAAAACTGAAGATGCCCTTGGCTCAAGGGACACTGAACCAAGAGTGATCCTGATACAACTGCTGCTTCATTGGAGAAAGTGAATGTGTGTGTGCCAGTGAATGTGTGATACATACAGTGCTTGTATGTATTAGCGTGAGTGTGACCATGAGAATATCTGTATATGTGTTAGTGTGTGAACGTGCATTTGGGAATGAGAATGTGTATGTTTGTGTGTGTGTGTGTGTGTGTGTGTGTGTGTGTACCTGAGTGTATGTGACTGACTGTGAGTGTATGTGTGAATATAAGGGTTAGAGTAATGATGCAAATGTGTGTGTGAAAAAGAAAGACAGATAAAGATCAGTTGAAATAGTCCCTGCTTTCCTGTAGCTGAGAGTTTGGTGGGAAAATTGATACTTACACAGACACTAAAATACAGTGAGACAAATGTTACAAAGGGCAAGAGCCAAGCATGCTCCTGGGGCCCCCGGTGGGCTTCTGGGAGGGCTAGATGGTGGAGAAAGGGAATCATCATGGAGGCGTGCACTGGGCAAAGTGAGAGGAATGAAAATCCTGATTGAAGGAGCCACAGCGGCTGGGATGATTGAAATGTTTCTGAGAGCATTTATGAACAAGCACCTGCAATTGTGACTCCTTCCCTTGGAGATAAACATGTCCCCTTCACAGCTCAGGCCTGAGTCTCCTCAAGAGCCCATAAACAGCTCTTTGAAATGCTATCATTAGGCCCTGGCTCTCAGCATTGTGGGAGGAGAGACTGCTAAGTTTGATATTCGCTAGGGAACAGGCAGCAGCCGTATGTACTTCTATACACTAGCCACCTGGGTCATTGTTCTCTTCCCTAACTCTGCTGCACCCACATCCCTCCAAGGTGAAACTCAACTTTGACTTGTAAAAGGCAACTGGGAGTTCTGGCCCAGGAGCCGGGGCAGGGAAGCCACTGGACTCGTTTCTCCACAGCCACACTTAATAGGGATAGAGATCACTTCTTTCCAGCTTTTCAGGAAAACAATATGGATGTTCGTTAAAAAAAAAAAAACAACTAAAAATTGAGCTTCCATTTGACCCAGCAACCCCATTTCTTGGAATATGCCCCAAGGGACCAAAAACAAACTGAGGAAAGGCATTTGCACCTCTATGTTCTTTGCAGCATTATTCACAATAACCAAAATCTGGAAACACTTCAAGTGTCCAAGAATAGTTGACTGGATGAAGAAACCATGGTACATATATGAAATACTACTTGGCCATAAGAAATGATAAAGTTATGAAACTTACTGATACATGGAGGGTCCCAGAGAATACCATGCTGAGTGAAGTTAGTCAAAGGGAGAGGGAGATCAACACAGACTGATCTCTCTCCTATGAGGAACTTAAAGCAATATAATGGTGAATAACAAATACCCAAAGGCAATGGAAGCAAAGAACATGAGAACTGGTATCCAGCAGTACACATGCCAATTAAGGGAGCTGGGGAGTAGGACAGGAAGGGGGCAAAGTCTATGGTGAAGAAAGCATTCAACTGGGAGAAGTCGGTCCTGAAAGGCAGGAAAGCACTGTGTATGAGACCCTATGAGGGGGGCTGGAGCGATAATACAGCGGGTAGGGTGTTTGCCTTGCACGCAGCTGACTCAAAGTTCAATTCCCAGCATCCCATATGGTCCCCTGAGCACTGCCAGGAGTAATTCCTGAGTGCAAAGCCAAGAGTAACCTCTGTGCATCGCCGGGTGTGAACCAAAATTGCAAAACAAACAAATAAATAAATAAACCTTATGAGCAACAGTTCTATAAATCACAGTGCAGAAATGTGTTAAAAAGTGCCTCTTTTAGGGGACCGGCAGAAAAACCCAGGTATGTGGGAACCCGTGACTGAAATCTCCAAGCCCTCTCAGATAGGGACTGGGCCTCCTCCCCCCAGTTCCCCAGTTTTCCAGTAGCTTGGCAGTCACACCCACAGACTGCCCCTGGTGCCACATAATCTCATCAACGGCTAAGACCCAGAGACTGTAAACTAAAGCACCTGAAAGAGAACAACACAGAGTGGCCTGCATGACTTTTTACACTCTATCTCACTTACTTATCAAAAGTAGCACACATTTGTTTGGTTTTAACATACTTGCTTGTATTCTCTTACCTACAGGATTAAATGGCTCCAAAATGAAATGCAACAACCTTCACACACACACACACACACACACACACACACACACACACACGCGCACGCAAATGTGAGGGGGCGGGGGGCCTTTGGTGGAAGTGGGCACTGGTGAAGGGATCCATGTTGAAACATTGTTTGCCTGAAATCCAATCATGAATCACTTTGTAATTTCTAAGATGACTAAATAAAAAATAATAATAAAATCAAATCACTCCTTTTCACAGTTGTGTCTGATCCCCTTCTGATCATAGTGATGGATAAGAGCCCAGCCAGCCCCAAGCAGTAGCTTTCAGTGCAGTGGCCCCAGACACCCTGCAGTGTGGGGCCAGTTCACAGGAGCATGAGGCCCCTTGCCTAGAGGCCAGTGTGCTGGGCCAGGCCCCGAGCTCGTGCGCCTGCTTGTTCTGGCCTGGCTGCATCCAACCTCCCTGCAGAACAAGGCCTGCTGACTCACCAAAAACACAGCGCGTTTATAAACAGGAAGCAGAGTGTGTGACCACAGACATTCAGCATCTGATAGTAATTGCTGAATGTGGCAAAAACAAAACGCTTGAATTGAAAAAAAAAAACCGTGCCACTAAATGGGAACTCTTTAGTTCAGGGAAATGCAACCCTGCTATTGATCATTAAATCCTTCAATCAGGGGCATTGTGACTGGGTCAGATTAAGTGGATAACTCAGGCCGGCTGCAAATACTGATGGGAGCTCTGGGAGCTGGTGGTTTTACCTTTTTCCTTCCCCCTCTCCTGGTGAAGGCTTCCTGGACCCTCCAGCACATAAAGGGTTTATTATGTTCTCCTTCCCAGGGCCCTGCATCCCTTGATCTCTCTCTACCTGGAGGTCTCCCAAAAGAGCTTCAGACACTGCCTATTTCCACTCCTGAGATGGGGCTGGAGGTGGGGTCTTAGGTCCCTTACAAAGCACTGACTGTTTCAGGCTAGAGTCACAGGGGATGGTCTGACTTGGGGCACAGTTGTGGAGTACCTGTCGTCTCCACTCCCCTGGAGTGGGGAGTAGTAAGGGAGAAACTCTGGACTCATTTCCCTCCAGGCTTCAGATCCTGCTGGGGTTGGTTCCCACAAATTGACCCAGGAAGGGTGAATCCAGCTGACAAGGAAAAAACTCTGGGGGATTATCCTGAAATTATCTTCTAAGAATTGGCACAGTTGCCCCATTTGTGGTCAGGACAGATGTTTCCCCATGACTGTCGGAGTCTCCCCACTTCCCGATGATAGAGCAACTATAACATGGTGCCTGGCGCCTAGCACGCACTTGATAGGAAGCAGCCGAGTACTCAGTGTACACAGTTATATTCAATCTATAGAATTACCTGTAGAGATAAGTACTAGCACCCCCATTGGGTAAATCCATAATCACATCTCTTGAGCCTTTGAGGGGCTTTTTTCAGGACTTGGTTTGGGTGTGTCTGGAACCAGAGCACAACTGTTTGCCTGACTCTTGGCTGAAGTTTTAGCTCTAGAGATGTTCATTCTTTATATTTCTACCTTAATTAGAGGTCCTGATCGACACTTTTCCTATCCTCCATTTGGGAGCATTTCAGCTTCCTCAGAGCAGCTACTTGGACCTGTTCCTCTCTAATTTATAAGAAAATGCAGTGCTGGAATTCTCAAAAGGAGTGGTGGTGCTGTGTCCAAGTGGCTTGCACAGCCTACTCGTATTGATATTAGGAACTTTTATCAAGTAATCGTGGTCTGCGGAACCATATGTGTTCTTTTTAGCTCCACTTTATAGATGAAGATCTTGGGGTTTAGAAAGACTGGATTAGATTTTAGGCTGGGCTGTAGTGCGAGCTGGTTTACTCTAGAGTCCTGATCATAACCATGATGCTCCATCTGTAAGTGCTAGTGACAGAAGGAGGGGGCTGCCGTGGCTGTGAAAATTGGAGGAAGGACTCCTTGAACAATGATGTCAGTTAGTGTGACCAGAAGCAGACATTGACATGGGCTGTGGAGGAGCAACTATAAGGAGATGCAACTAGAAGAAGCCAGTTAAAAAAAGGACAGGAGAGATAACAGGAACAGAGATCAAGCCAGACAGGGCTGTGATGGCAGGTTCAGTCCTGAGGCTGACTGTGGGATGCTGTGGGTTGAGTGTGGGTGGACCAACGGGGGGTGGTACCACCTACTTATCATCTTGCTTGAGTTCTGCTGAGTCACGGTGAATTCCACCTTGCAGAAACAACATGGACAGCTGTCACCTGCAAACCAAGTCTAACAGTTTGCAACCTGAGGCTAGGGGATGCTGCTCGAGGGCTTGGAGCACTACCCCCCACACCATAGCAGATCTGCATTCTCTTCCTTCACAACCAGCAAATGAAGAGATGTTTTTCTGTTCTGTAGTGGTGGAAAGTCAAGCAAAAGAAGGGCACGGTTTTTTGACATATGAAAATTATAGGACATTGCATTTCAGTGTCCATAAATAAAATTTCCACTGAGCACATGTGGAAACACAGTTGGAACTCATTTAGTACCTATGGTCTATGCCTGTTTTTACTTTAACATGATTGTTGTCATCTAATGGATAGACTGCAAAGCTGAAAGTATTTACCACCTGGTGTTTTATAAGAAAAACTTACAGATCTCTGTCCTGAAGTATAAGGAACCCAAGATTCTTCTATTTGGTTCTCTGACATTCTCTATATGTATCTTGTAGCCTAACATGGCTACGGTTAGTTCCAGCCATTGTATCTGCATTACGGCCAGTGTGAAAAAGGACAGAGACGAGTTCACTTCTTCCCTTTGGGAAAACATCTGAGAATCATACTCTATACATTAGCATTATCTGGGCAGAAACTAGTTTCTCACTAAAACAAGCTGTAAAGTTTTATTCCAAGAGAATACAATCCCTAGGGTAAAAAAAAAAGTCAAATTGCATTAATAAGAAAAAAAAGAATGGAAAATGTATGTTGGAATCAGCAGCAGTTCTGCCTTGCTTAATTAAAATAGTTCTGAAACAAAGACTTTGAAAGAGTGCTATGTAATTATACAAGACACCAGGAAAACCAAATTACTCTTCTTACAATTGGACGTTTCTTCTCTTCATTCCATTATCACTTTCCTTGTCCTTATCGTAGTAAAGTACCTTAATGCTTGATTTTCCATTCTTTTAGACAGCTCTTTATTCTTACCAGAAAGAATGTGTACTCCGCAACTTTCTTTTATTTGTTGTAGATGTAATACAGGCCCAGGAAAGAAAATGTGAGAGTTCTTTAGAAAAATGGCTCAATCCAGGTGTGAACAGAATGTCTCCAAGATTAGCCAACAATTTCTCTCCCACAAGAAAGCACAGAAGCTAGAAAACCCTCTGGGCACAAGGCAAATGGGGTCATGAGTCCCCCTGAACAATTCCCACTTTCAAGAGTTGGGGAAGTGCAATTTGAGCATCAAGAAAACTATCTAAATAGGGATCAATCAATCCTCATGAGTATGTAAAAATCTGTGCATTTAAAAAAAAAAGAAAAAGTTTTAAAAAAAATCTGTGCATTCATGATGAGAAAACTCCACATTTGTTATTTTTGAGATACCAATGATAGGGCAACCAACTCACTCTTCTGCAGGCTATAAAAGAATCAAGAATTTAACATGCTTTCCCACTATTGATTGTTCCTTAAGGTAACCAAATAAATGATGAAGGGAAAGTTTCCCTTGAGAGCATTACCTCATTGAATCCACAGTCTGTGACTGATAGTCACCACTTTGCAAACCTCTTATTACACAGTGAGTGAGTCTGGGAAGTGCTGACTGATAGATGTAACACTGAAAAAGGAGAGTCAACTTAGTGAGATGCATCTTCTGTGGAAACATGCAAATCGACAGTGTTGCTACTGAAATACAAATTTGAAATACAGAAATTTGATGAAATCTCTGGATGAGTCATTAACCAGGCACAACGAACTATTTCAATTCAGTTTTAAAAATCTAAAGCTGATATTTTCAGTGGCAGTAGCTACATTTCAGATGCTCAGTGGTCTCCTGGTGGATGCTGTGTGGAACAGAGATAGACCATTTTCAGCCCTGAGAAAGTTCACTGGACTGGAAATGGTCTATCATTTATGCCCTGGGTCTAACAATTTAGAGGCATAATAATAATATATATATGTGTGTGTGTATATATCTATACTTATGTATATATATCATGTATAAAATGCCTCCAGGGGTATGTCATCAGAAGAATTTGGAACCTAGGGAGGTTGACAGGAAAAATGTTTTAGTTTCTTTAATAAGTAATGGAATGGGGGGAGCTATACATATTAAACCTGTTGATTCAAAGAGAAAGAGAAACCAAATAAAATGCATGAAAATGTTTGGATCTTAGTTAGAACAAACTAATCCTTCCCTGCCATAACCACCCTACCCAAATCAGAGAACTCTGATATAACCTATATAACCTATGTTCAAGGAACTCTGAACATAGGTTATAAATTTGACATTAAATTTGGGCCAGAGATGTAGCTCAAAAGTAGAGCACAAAAAAAGGTGGGGGGAGCATAGCATTCGCTTTGCATGTTTGAGGCCATGGTTTTGATTAAGCCAGTACTAATATACAGCATAAATAAATATATATACCAATCATTTGGGGCAATGAGAGATAACTTAAAGGGTTGAGTACATGTTTTGCATGCAAAAGTCCCAGTTTTGATATCCTAGAACTTCTTGGTCCCCTAAACACTATCAGGAGTGAGCCCTGAGCAATGAATCAGGAGTAGCATTGAGTAACACCTGGTAGAGCACAAAACCCATCCTTCCTTCAGAGTTATCATCACAGTTTAGCATATGATAATTATCTGACCAAAATAACAGTCCTTATCTTTTAAGGATATATACTGAGATATTAAAAAACAAAAATATTATTTAGATTCATTTCAGAAGAACCTAGGTATTCAGAGGACATAGGTAAAAATTGTAGATAAAATGAGATGAGCTATAAGTTAACAATTGCTGAAATTATTCTCCTGAGTTTTCATAATATTCCTTTTTTCTATCAATATGTATTAAAATGCATTCTATAATAAAGGGGTTTTTTTTTGAAAATAATCATACTACCAGGAATATCACTGTACTTAAGTCTTTGAAGATATCTCAGATTTGGTTTATTCAACCTTTCGGTAGGGACTGGAGTGATAGCACAGTGAGCAGGGCATTTGCCTTGCATGCAGCTGACCCAGGTTTGATTCCTTCGCCCCTCTTGGAGAGCCCGGCAAACTACCAAGAGTATCTCGCCCACATGGCAGAACCTGGCAAGCTATCCGTGGTGTATTCAATATGCCAAAAACAATAACAACAGTGACAACAACAATGGAGAGGTTATTGGTGCCCGCTCGAGCAAATCGATGAGCAACGGTGATACAGTAATACAGTGAACCTTTTAGTTGATTGTGTGAAATTCCTCTCCCATAGGCAGGAGCCTTAAGGAGTCTTACATTTACCAATAAATTCAAACTTCTTTCCCTGACTTTTCATAGAGGAGATCAGAGAGAGAAGCCCCCATTCTCTGGGGCTGTGTCTCACAATCCAAGACAAGGAGATGGCCGAGGAAGAACTTTAGTAAACAACAAACCAGTGGGTTGGAAGATGACAGACTCATGGCCCCCAAGCCCATTTGCCTGCATACTCACATGAAACCGTTTTTACAGGAAAAACGGGAAGTATATTTCCCCTTCCCTTTTCTTCATTGTTGTTGGAATGACCAGAGTCACACGCTTGGTTGCAGTGTGTGGCAGAGGCTATAAGTCTGAGTGCAGTGCTCGCACACCAACCCCAGTGCCTTGAGGGCATTCACACCTCGGTGGTGGTGCTCCTGTCATTCTTCTAGTGCTTCCTGGGGGTCACACTCCTAACTGAGGGAATCATCAATCTTTCAATTATGCTCACAGCAGGTGGAAAACATTAGTTGTGACCCCTGCGTATATCTGGTTGCTGCGGGCAGGTGATTGCACACCCTGTTGCAGCATGGGGGGCCCAAACAACACAGCTGCCAGCACCCACCAAGCTCATGTATGTGGGTGACACCAGGGATCAAACTCGAAGCCTCACGCTTGGAAACAACACTTTTTGCAAGGAACCAACCTCCTAAGGTTCTGGAAGAAGATTGTTAGAAAGGGCATATTTATGGACTACTAGGGGCCACAGTGATTAATACATTTCCTTATGGGCATATGAAGCATATTCTACTGTATCTACAAATTTAAACAAAGACTTCTGAATAAGGGTTTGTCTTGCTTGTTATGAGAAGGACAAGATAAGCTATTGTATTCTCAATAGCTGTTGCCAAAAAGAATTTTCTGGCTTTAATTTTAAATTCAGCATTTCATTCCTTGGGGCCAGTGTCATCATCGTTTCCCATTTACACCACTGTAGCAACTTCCTTTGCAAGTATTTAATGAGAGTCCAGACTTCCTGCCTCAAACCTCAGTCTTTTGCACATCTGTCCTCACCACGATTCATTTGTTCCAGTGCAAGTTAGGCTATGTCCAGTCCGGCATCTGACTCTACTTAATGGCTTCCAAAAGCCTCCTGCGTGATCCTTGTGATGTAGACAGGAAAGGACCCTTGGCAACGGAATTCCTAGGATGTAATCAAACCAATAGCCCAGTGCTGCAAAGCGTCCACCTTGTGAGCTCAGACTTATAAGACTTTCACTGGTGCTGGGAACCAATGCCAAGGAACGGCCAGAAACCCATGCCTGGGAATGGCCAGAAACCTATGCCTGGGAACGAATATGTCAGTACAAACTGACCTGTAACTAGGAACAACCGCTTCTTGGGAAAGGTTGCAGAACAATGCCCAGGAAAACTGCCATCGGGGCCCACATCCCGTTTCGTTAAACATTTGCATTCTTTGCTATTCTCCCATTCTGCCCACTTCCTCATATAATCAATTATAAAAGACTAGCTTAGGAGAAATAAAGTTGGAGCTTGCTCTCATTCTTTTTCTGTCTGTGTCTGTCTCTTTCTTCTTGTGTCTGTCTCCTTTTCACTCTTGTACCCTCTCCCAGCTACTTAAGTTGACCAAGTCCCATGGGACGGGACACACTGGTGCCAGCAGCAGACCCAGAGAAGGCTGGACCCCCCTCTGAAAGAAGCTCCAGCAGAAACAAAAGGCCAAGAAAGAAGTTTCAAAGAAGACCATGGACCACTCCCAACACTACCTCCTTAGCAACCACCCTAGCTGGAAGCTCCACATGGGAGGAGGTTGGAAAAACCCTATAAGAGCCACCTTAAACAAAGGAAGTGTGCACATACACAGCTGGAGCCCCTGTGCTGCTGTGCCCACGTGATTGAGTGCATGTGTCTCCCAAGCACGTGTGTCGCCAGCATCTCCCCTCTTGAGATGTGTACTTTCATGCTTTCATTTCTAATGCTGCAGTGTATGTAGGGTTCTCTTGGCCTTTGGAGAAGCCTGCATTCTCTCTTGAGCATGTTGCTCTCTCTCACTTTCTCTCCCTCCTTCCCCTTCGTAAAAAAACCTTCAAATAAAATCTGATTCACTTCACTGCTCCTCTACTGCTGAAATTCTTTTCTGCAAGGTGAGGCAAGAACCCTGACACCCTGAGTAGGGCCTAGGGCTGACTTTCCATTCCTGCAATGAGCAAATCCTCACTTCAAGCTGAGTCTGTGTCTCCCCGAGAAAATTGGGTGGTGGGGATCAATTCCTGTACTTAGAAGACCAAGTGGACGTCAGGTGTGGCTTGATGCCCACCTGTGGGACTGGCAGGGCTCTGGCCCATGCCATGCAGTTGATCATCTCAGACTTGACCATTCCTAGTCCTCCTCGCCAGACCTGGGGTGGCAGAGGTGGGTTGGGAGAAAGTGACCCTCTCTCTCCTCTCCACCTCACTTAAGCCACCCGTGGCGGCCCATCGACTTCACTTGAGTCTCAGCTCCTGCTTGCACCTTGTTCTTCATATTCCACAAATCTCATGCTCCACACTGGAGACCTAAAGTGCTGCACTGTGCAGTTTCAATCCTCAGACTACACCTAGGAGACACAGGAAAGGTACATTTTCATTTCTCTAGACTTCGACAGCCTCTAGCTTCTATTCTTTTTTCACAAGTTACCTTATATTACTGGGCTGGAGTGAAAGCACAATGGTTAGGGTGTTTGCCTTGCAAGTGGCCGACCCGGGTTCGATTCCTCCATCCCTCTCAGAGAGCCCAGCTAGCTACCGAGAGTATCCTGCCAGTATGGCAGAGCCTGGCAAGCTACCCATGGCGTATTCGATATGCCAAAAACAGTAACAACAAGTCTCACAATGGAGACGTTACTGGTGCCCATTCGAGCAAATCGATGAGCAACGGGACGACAGTGCTACAGTGCTGCCTTATACTACCACCCCCTGACCCCCACCTATATCTTAAGTGAGTGGCTTTCAACAAAGAGCGATTTTATCCCCAGGAGCAGCTTGGCAGTGTCTGGAGATATTTTGTTTGAATGTGGTTGGGAATGCGCTACCTGCATCTGAAGGCAGAGGGCAAGGACACTGCTCTGTGCCCAACTGTGCATGCAGAGAACAGCTCCTTGAAGAGAGAACTAGTCAAACCCTGATGCCAATGGTTCTGACACTGACATTGGCCTAGCCTACCTCCAAAGAGTTTCTGCTATTTGTAACACAAACACCTTAACAAACTTAACTGGGTCTCAGTGATGCTTTCAGTTTAGTGGAGAGCACAAAGGCCAATGATAGGGCCGGAGCGATAGTACAACAGGTAGGGCATTTGCCTTGCATGCAGTCAACCCAGGTTTCATCCCCCAGCATTCTAAATGGCCCCCTAAGTACTGCCAGGAGTAATTTCTGAGTGCAGAGTCAAGAGTAACCCTTAAGTATCGCAGGGTGTGACCTCAAAAACCAAACCAAACAAACAAAACCAAATGTCAATGATACGTGCTATAGGGCATTGTAGGCTCTTTAGAGGAACTCTCAAGGGCTGAAATAGTCCCAGGAGTACTTTTCTCCTCTTGCTTTAAAGAAGGAAGCAGAGGACATTTCCAAGAGAAAGAAGGATGGAGGATGAGATGAGTGGGAAACTTGAAGTTAACCATATGGCTTGTTTCAGGCAGACTCAGGTGGGAAGGCACAGGAGATCTCTGGAGGAAGAGAAGGAAAAGACTAGGTTGTAATGAGAAGAGCAGAGATCTGAGACTGGAGAGGATAGTTGAGACTAGCGTGGAAGTCCAATCTGAGTGTCATTCAGAAGCAAGTAGAGTTCAGAGGCTTTCTCGGAATTGGCTTCAAAGACAAGGGAGCAGTGGGCTAGAGGAGGGGCTGGAAAATTCGCAGACTTGGTGTCTGGCAGCTGCCACATTTCCAGTTCACTCTTTTGTGATGCCTATGATCCGTGTGGCGGGGGGCTGGGGGGGGAGGAGTGAGGTAGGACAGGTGGCCTCAGCTTTGATCAGGAGGCCAGTGATGGAGAGATGGAAAGTGGGGCGGCCTCCAGTTCTCAGTGGAACCAGCACAGCTTGGTCACACTGAAAATGGAGGGAATTCCCCCTCTCTGGGGCAGTAGACAGTGATGTCAGTGGACCCCACAGTAGCTCACGTGAGTGGGAAGGAGAAAGGCAGTCACTTCACTTTCTCCCGAGCCCCCTCTGCCACCCGGGACCCAGAGTTACTGGGTTCTTGTCGCAGAAAGGAATTTCAGGAGTAGACAAGCAGTGAAGTAAAACAGATTTTATTTGGAGGTTTTTGAAGGTGTGGAGGGGAAGAGAGTGGTGGGGGTGGGGGGTGAGGGAGAGAGAGAGAGAGACAGAGACAGAGAGACAGAGAGAGAGAGAGCAACTTGTTCAAGAGAGACTGGCAGCCTTCTCCAAGGGCTGAGAGAGTCCCTACACATACCCTGGCAGAAAGCACAAAAGTATATATCTCAAGAGAGGAGAGGGGGGCGACACCTGTGCTCGGGCACCACATGTGTTCAGCCAATGGGCAAAAGTGGCACATGGGCTCCGGCACACATGCGCGTGCTTCCTTTGTTCCAGGTGGCCTTCATAGGGTTTCTCCAGCCTGCCCCCATGTGGGCTTCTGCGTAGGTCAAAGTCCATTGCTAAGGAGGTTACCAGGGGGGGTGGGAATGGTGATGGTCTTCTTTGAAATTCCTTTCCTGGCCTTTTGTTCCTGCAGGAGCTTCTCTGGGTCTGTTGCTGTAGATAGGTGAGGGTCTTATCAGGCCTTAGTTCCTGTTCATCCTCTTTTCTGCAGAGCTGACTTTTGCCATTGCTGTGGGAGGGGACATTCCCTGTCTACCTGCCTACATCAGACAGCAGTAGATCTAGGAAATGGAAACCTCACAAGCCATGTGGGGTGAGGCCCTCTGAGGCAGGAGGAGACTGGAATTGATGACCTGGAATTGAAAGAAATGACCATGTGAATGTCCAGAACAAAAGAAGTATAGACCTACCAAAGACTTGTGGGCAACTGAGTGCAGGAAAGGTCTTGTTCTGAGGGACTCCAGTGGGGCTTACTGCTTCTTTTTAAAATCAGCAAGGTGCAGAATGAGCTTCCCTGCCTTCTCCAGGCCCATGTCTCTTCCAGCCCCTCTTTGAGAAGACTAATCTAGAAACTCTCCCAAATTCCTCTTTGGAGGGTTTTAATGCAGGTTCAGTTACTTAGGCATGAGTGATTGAGTTACTGGCCATTGTAGGATGATTTAAGCTCCATTCCCTCTCCCTTCCCTAGAGGCCAGAAGATGAAGTAAATTTTCAATCATCTAATCACCTGATTGGTAGCCTGACAACCAGAAGCCCCTCAGGTACTGTCCAAAAGGTGAGGTCACCTCATTCATACATCAAAAAATACTTTTATCAATATTGTTACTTAAATTCCAAGGATTTGGGAAGAATGGGGACAAAGGCCAAGTATTTGTATATTTATTTTAATAAATATTCTTATAAATCACACAATCACAATAGACCGATGATTATATTGGCCATAGTCAGTCAGTCAATGAGTAAACTGTGGTTTATTCATACAATGAAATAGTGCAAAAAGTGAACAATCTAGATCTACATTCATCTAGATGAATAAATCTGAAAACACATTAATAAAGCAAGTATAAGAGAAGACATACCATATGATTTATGTAAACACTTAAAACACACAAAATAATGTTCTATGTAATCTAGCTGATAAAAATAGAAACATGTATATGAAAAAAAACACACTAACTTCAGAGTAGTGGATATCTCTGGGAAGAGAGGGAGGACAGAAGGGTAGGGTATATCTGTAATTGATACATTTTTTAAAAGGAGAGAAAACAGATTTTGAAACAAATGAAGCAAAACCCTAATCTCTGTTAATATGGAAGGTTGTTATATGAATATTGGTTAATAATAGTTTCCATATTTGATTATGTATTTGAAATGCCATTAAACATTTGATTCTTTTAAAAAAAGAGAGTATCATTGACTGTGTACAGAAGAAATATTTTCAACTTCATTACAAAATTTCAAATCCTTTTTACATCAGTACCATAAATTTATTTATCAGTACCATGCATTTATTCAATCTCCCATGAGATTGAATAAACGGCAATTAATCAGCAACCAGCTTGGTCCCCGTTCTTCCTTCACCTGCCCATCGCCAACAGCTGTGCCGATCCAGTCCATACACAGCGGCTTGAGAGCACCGCACACAGGCAGTGAGAGAGTCGCCTGGAGAGCCTTTGAACACATCCTTCAGCTTTTCAGGCAACACCTGGAGGTGCTCAGGGCTTGTTCCTGTCTTTCTGCTCAGGGATCACTATGTTAAGTCTTGGTAGACTATATGGAATGCCATGGATTCAACCCAAGTCAGCTGCAAACAAGGGGTCACACCCATAAGCCACTCCTGCCAGGGCCAGATTATTTCCTCATTGGCCACCCTCCAGAACTCACGGCTGCTTCTCCTGAGTGGGAACATAAAACGAGGCCCCCATAACCATGCCATCGGACTCTGCGCCAGGCTGTTTTCACTCGGGATACCCCAGAGGTAGACGGGTAAGAGCCCTCCTTGCCCCAAGGGACCCAGCCCCAGCAGCCAACCTCCACTCCCCAATCGCCACTACGCTCCAGGCCGCTTTCCACACGCTTGGGCTGAACCTCAATCATGAGTGAACATATTCCTGGACCTCGTGGCTACTTCACATGATCATAAAGAGAAATATATATGTGCCTCTCAGAGAGCCCGGCAAACTACCCCGTGGCCTATTCAATATGCTAAATACAGTAACAATAACAGTCTCGTTCCCCTGACCCTGAAAAGAGGCTCCAATCATTGGGAAAGACGAATAAGGGGAAGCTGCTAAAATCTCAGGGATGGGAAGAATGGAGACGTTACTGGTGCCCACTCAAGTAAATTGATGAAAAATGGGATGACAGTGATACAGTGATAATATAAATTTAACACTATTTAAACTACCTAAACTATAATAAGTATAAAATAAAATAATAGTACAATTATTCAGTGTCAAATACCACAACTAAGTCATAACACTCATTTCATTGAAGCATCTCATCTACCTCTTTTTACATGTATCTCTAATTATAACTATTCTCAATACCTTTCCTTATAGCAAAGGAAAGGTATTGAGTATTGAGCTGTATGTATTTTCCACATACAGCTATAAATGCCTTATGCAATTGCAGTCACTATATTTCTGTTAAGTGTGATCATTTGGTGTCTGTTTTACTAAGTTACAATTTCAGCAACAGGCAAGGCCAGCTAATCCTATTAGCTGATTATATTTCCTTGTTTCAGTTTTGCAGCTTGGTCAGCCCTCACTCAGTTCCTCAGGAATTTAGTCCTCTGTTGGGAAGGTCACAAGACCCCTTGCCTGGAGACAGTGTAGCAACAGGCTATGGCCATTCAAGAAAGACCCTTGTTTTCCCAGTATTCTGATCAAGGGGGAGCAAAACAATGTTTTTACCATTTCAAATTTATTCTCCAGTTTTAATTTATTTTTGATTTTTGAGTCACACCCGCCTGTGTTCAGAGCTTACTTACTCCTACCTCTACACTTAGTGATCATTCCAGGTAGCTCGAGGGATCTATGGGTTGCCAGGGATTGAGTCTGGGCTGAACCCATGCAAGGGAACACTCCACCTGCTGTACTATCACTCCAGCCCCTCATCTCCAATTTTTAAGACTCAAATGTTGGACCAGAGACAGCGCCAAGTAATGGTGGATTCTAGGAGTGATCACAAGGTACAGGATATGAGCCCTCTTGTCCAGCTAGCTGAGTGTTTGCATAATCTCTATAATGTTTGTATAATCTCTATTTACAATGCCTAAAATTAATAGTATATGTTGCTTTACCATTTAAAACTGGAAACAAAAAGATGAAATCACATCGTTTGTTGAAACATGGGTAGATTAGGAGGATATCATGTTAAATGAAATGAATCAGAGAAGGAAAAATACTGGATGATCTCACTCATCTATTGGAGAGAGAGAGAGAGAGAGAGAGAATATTCAGTATCAAACAATCACAAATCCTTAGTGTTGGATTAAAAAACTTTTAACAAACTGTGGAAGAAGGTGTGGGGGATAAAGATGGAGCCAGAGATCGACTAAGGACAGTGGTGGAGGGTAATGTGCACTTTTGTGATGGTGACATGCAGTATCTGCGTACATGAGTACTATAAGCTTTAACAGTATGATCATATTACCTGAACTATAATGAAAATTTTTACATTAAACTGGAAAGGCCTCTCAAATAACTTAATTGCAACCACCTATTCACTTTTCTCTCTCTCGTTAAGTCCCCTTGACAAGCCTCTCTCCAACACAGTGATGGAGCGTAGGTCCTGCTTATCCCCAAGATGTGGACTTCTGTCGGCCCATAGACTTGTTCAGAACAGGAAGTCACATTTCTGTAATAATCAGGGCCCACTGGTCCTCCTGTGACTATAAAGTCTGCCCCTGCATGGATGTGCTTTATTGGTTTGTTCCCTAAAAGAACCTTTTTCCAGCTCTGGTGGTGCTGTGTGTTTCTTCCCTTGACAATACACTGCTGTCAATTTTATGTGACTAGTATTGGGTGCCTTAGGTTTGGTCATCTCCCAAATCCTTGGCTGGAACTTTCTTCTTACTAAGATGGTGAAAATATGGGGTTCCTGGGATAGTAACTGTGATTGAGGAATAATTGTAAAAAACATTGCTGACTTCCTAACGTTCCCGCTAGCCTACTCGTATAGCATAAATAATATTCTGAAACTGTACTTCTTCCTATCCAATATGATTGAAATACCTTCCACACAGGATATCTGTTGTAAAATGTTAATCGAATAAAATCTAGAAAGTGGTTAAGAAAGTTAATGGAAAACTGTTCATTATCTCTATTATCAGGATAAAGGGGTCAAGTTCTCAAGATGGTGTACCAATCCGAAATGTTCGTTGTGTTCAACCACAGGGATTCAAAATTCATGTAGCTCTTTTAGTTTATACCACAAAAAAATCAAGATTGTTTAGGAGCCAGCTAAAAGTTCTGAGATAAAAGACTGACCAGATTTTCATTCCAAACAACTATCTTCAGTGTATGTTGCTTCCGTAGTAAATAGTCCTTAATCTTGTCTTAACATTTATTTTATTATACTATCATTGTAATTAGTTGTTTAGATTGTTCTCAGGATTTTATTTTGCCTCAGACAATAACTTCCTTAATTATAGAGACTCATGTTTGACCTAACTTTGTATTTCTTAAATATATCAGGGTTCCAGGCACATGGAGCTAAATAAACACTTGAAATAAATTAGTACTAAAATAACCTTCACTTATTTAGGCAAGTTTTCAAAATTATAGCATCTCATTTAAAGATCATACCAATTACTGACCATGGATTGAGTATTTTTATAAATGAGGAAGTTGAGATAATAGAATTACCCAGATTTGATGTATTAGGTCACTGAGTTATTTATTCCATTTTCCACAACCAGTTTACAGCATAATGTCGATGATTCACTTTCTAAATACTCAGCTACTTGAAGCCAGTTATGCTCTTTTATGAGGTTCTCCAATTTCATTTTGGGATATGTGATGTATGAATACATCTATAGGTAAATTTTTGTTGGTGTTAGAGTTATAAAATCTGATTACAAAATAAAGTTAAAAAATTCTCAAAATATTAGGGGGCTGGAGAGATAGTACAGTGGGTAGGGTGTTTGCCTTGCACACGGCTGACCCAGGTTTGATTCCCAGCATCCCATATAGTCCCCTTAGCACCTCCAGGAGTTAATTCCTGATTGCAAAGCCAGAAGTAACTCCTATGCATCGCTGGGTGTGACCCCCACCCCCCAAAAAAAGCAAAAAAAAAGAAATTCTCAAAATATGAAAACATGTGGAAATGATCACTCTGGACATGAACTGAGTGCTGGAAGTAAGTAAATGGATATACATGATAATACTTGAGTACCTGTATTGCAAACCATGATGCCCAGAAGAAAGAGAGAAAGGAGGGAGAGAAGCACACAAACACACACAGAGCAAGAAAGCGAACGAGAGAGAAAAAGAGAGACAGAGATACAGAGATACAGAGAGACAGAGAGGGAGAGGTGCCTAATATAGAGGTGGCGGGGCGGGGGGGGGGGGGAAGCGGTTGGTGGTTGGCGGGAGGGACACTGGGGACATCGGTGGTGGGAAATGTACACTGGTGAAGGGATGGGTGTTGTAACACTGTATGGTTGAAACTAAATCATGAACAACTTTATAACTGTGTATGTCAGATTGATTTAATTAAAAATAAACAAGGATACACACTGTGTACATTTTTGCATTTCTAAAGATGATAGGCATTTAATTTTTTCCTTACTATTCCATGTGGCCAAGTTTTGCATTCTATGCTTCTGTTTTACATTATAAGCTGAAATTTGTGTAACCTTAACATCATATATTGGAACTCTACTCCCCAGTGGATAATATTCAGAGCTGAGGGGTTTGTAACTAGGGTTTGATGAGTTCATGAGGGCAGGACGCTTGTCTGATAGAATTAGTATCTTCCTAACAGGAGATGCCAAAGCACATTCTAAGTCCTTTTTCCCTTCATGTAAGGACACAGGGAGAAAGTGGCCATCTGCAAGAGAGGAAAAGGAATCTCACTCATACTCAATCTCACCAATACCTTAAACTTGGAATTTTAGCCTCTATGATGTGAGAAAGAAATTACTGAGTTACTTAAGCACTCAGTCTGTGCTACTTTGTTATAGCAACCTTAGATAATTAATTCACTGTATTAGATTAGTCAAATCCCAGAATTAAGATTAATTCTAGTCTTCTACTATTAAAATTAATGATTAGGGAATTACAATAGCACTTATTAAAAATTAATTTATAATCTTGATCCTAAGGACTGCAAACAACATATAATAAATACTGTCTTGCAAAATAACCATATATACTGCTCTTCTTAAGGATTCCATTCTGCAAAATATTGGCTTCATTTCTCTATATCTGATCTCTAATATGAAGTTTAATCATTAGGGTGCTCTCATGGTCAGGAATTAGGAAAACCATGTCCTAAACTTTAATACTATAAGCTGCTCGTAAAATAAGAAAAATATCACTGTGCCTTACAAATGTGACTAAGTGTTGTCTAGATTGACTTAGATTCTCAAGTCACTGCCGCCTGCTGGCTCTGGTTGAAATCCATGACGGCAATGAAAGACAGGCCCTGGGCTATCTGTGTTCTCACATGAATTTCAGCTCAAATGATGCTGAGTTGCTGAAGAGGAACATTTTTTTATCTTTACTAAAATCTAGGTCTATGATGAATAACACAAACAAGCAACCACTTCTCAGAAGAAAATAGAGTTACTTCATCATGACAGTACTACAACTGTAAGTCATATAGATGTATTAAATACAGGGTTGTAGATATTTTGCTTTGGTTGTAAATAGAGAGAGAACAATGAGAACTGGCTGGACACGAGAGTAGGCTCACCATCAAAGGAATTGTAAAATATCTCTCCTATTCTCTGGCAGAGCTTCTTTGTGCTTCCCAGGTAACCCCTCCTACTAGCTCCTCAGAACCTCAAATTCCAGAGAGTGATTGATGACTAGTTATCCTTAGGTCTACCTTCCCTTTTCAAAACCATTTCATTTCGAATCCCATCTCTTTACAAAGCTCATGTCTACATCCAAAACTACCCAATTTTTGGATAGTAAACACAAACCAAAGATCATACAAGTCTAAGTCTATTTTCAAGACCAACTGATAGGTTAGACATAACAATTGTTATATGATTAAATGTGCTTGTGTTTTCTGGGAAAATACCTTTGCTTTGCATGTACTGTCCTATTTTAGACTATGGGTGTTTATAGTCAATTATAGAAAATCGGAATTGCAATTGCTAAAATTAATCTCTGGTCATGTGAAAAAAAGAATAAAGATGGTTAAACATTTTTTAAAAACTTTTTTTTTGGGAGGCCACACACCCAGAGATGCTCAAGGGTTACTCCTGAATCTGTGCTCAGGAATTACTCCTGGCAGTGCTCTGGGGACCATATTTGGATTAAATCTGGGTTGATCATGTGCAAAGCAAATGCCATACCCTCTATACTATTGCTCCAGCCCCTACAGATTCTTTAAACTAAAAACTCCTAAGAAACAATGCTCACTGTGGAATCCCCATGGAGGAGTAATGCTAAGAAATCTCAGCAAGGACACTTAGACCTGATACAGGAAAGTGAAAGTCGGACATGCCTTTGGCTGGATGTTGAATTTTATGAGTGTTTTCATATATATCTGGTTGAATTTAGACGACTTTGATTACTTCTAGAGTTAAAAGTGCCACAGAATTTAGACATAAATTTGGGTTTATATTAAAGCAATGAATTATTCCCTAGATTACACAAACTAGGGTAGACTAATGGAAAGTTTAGGAAACTTTGCATAAGCAGAAAAGGGGAAGGATAGGATAGGACATGATCTGCTCTGGATTAGAGCCCCCCCCAAAAAAAAAGGAACCAGAAGAGGTCTAGGTCTTGTTTAAAGAGTCCTTAAGTCTACAAAGGTTTTTCGGAGTGTTTTAAGAGAAAAACCCGTCTCTTTGTTCCTCTTTCTCCTCTTCTTCTTTTTAAAATTGGTCTGTGGTTTCACAAAATGGACATTAGTAACTATTAGTAAGTGTTCTATAGAATAAAAGAAAGTCCAGACATATTTATTAATGCATAAATTTGTTTTCTGCCCTATTTGCTTTCTTCTATATTGCTCCTGGCTTTGCAGGCCTGTGGAACTCAGTGGCCAGGAAAGCTCATGTCCCCATCCCCTTGTTCTCTCACAGACAAAGATCTTGAAAAGACAAGCTGTGGCAGGTGTCTGCTCTGCACACAGGTGAGGTAGGTGACTGAATTGGAGTGTGTGGCAATGCCTCCTGGCAACTCTCTGACTAGTAAGTGATCATCAAAAAAACAAACAAAGCAAAAACACCTCTCATTCAAGCTTTTCTTTCATTAGGTTGAGACTGAACATTACAAAGCAGATGGCTTAGAGCAATGGAGTAGGAGTGGGCTTGTCTTATCGCATGATTTAAATGACTAGTAATCCAGTGCCCACATCATGGAAGTCTGCCATGTGGCGCCATTCATGTATTTGGGCTCTGGTTAATGAACTTACCCAACATGGTCTTTAAAAAGAGAAAAGCACACACAGCAGATGTTGGAACTCATAAGAAATAAAAGTTAGACACAATACTAAAGATGTGTGTGGAAATGAATAAAGATCAAAGAATCAGAGGGCTTGTTTCAAGTCTTGACTCCTTAAGGACCATGATCAGGATGCTTCCCTCCCCTGAGGTCGGTGAGAGGGAAACTGGGGGCATTGGTGGTGGGAAATGTACAGTGGTTAAGGGATGGGTGTTGGAACATTCTATGACTGAAACCCAATCATGAACGACTTTACAACTGTGTAATCACTGTGACTCAATTTTTAAAAAACATCACTGTCACTGTCACTGTCATTCGTTGCTCATCGATTTGTTAGAGCGGGCACCAGTAACATCTCTCATTGTGAGACTTATTGTTACTGTTTTTGGCATATCCAATATGCCATGGGTAGCTTGCCAGGCTCTGCCGTGCAGGCGCGATACTCTTTTTTTTTTTCTAACCATGTGTATAATATACTTTATTCAATTTCCCCAATAGAAAGAGGAATGGGAAGGAGAAAATGTTAGAACATTTAGGTTTTTCCCTTCTAGCTTAAAAAAACAAAGCAGAATTGAGCTTGTTATTCTTTCTTTTTTTTTAAAAAAAATTTTATTGAATCACCATGTGGAGGGTTACATAGTTCTCAGGATTATGTCAGTTATACAATACTCAAACACCCTTCCCTTCACCAGTGCCCATCTTCCATCACCAACCCCCCCAGTATACCTGCCGCCCCCTCCCACCTCCCCAGTCCCCACCCTTGTAAGTGATAAGTTTCACTTCGTTTACGCCTTATCTCGATTACATTCCATGTTTCAACACACAACTCACTACCGTTGTTGGGGTTTCCCCCCAAAAAGAAAAAGACAGTCCTATTGCCAAGGAGGCATTTGATAGTTCTCCACTGCTAAGAATATAGAGATATTAAGTCCCGCTGTTTGTTACATAACTTTTCTTTTTCCCCCTTGCCCCATGCCACCGAGTTCACGCCTGTTTAGTAATCGCCACGCTGCCTGACAAGGGAAAAAAAAACGAATAGGATGGTTATTTCCCGTCATCAGCAGGCGTGGGGCTCTGGCTTAGTTGATAGACTAGTAGAGTGTCTGCAAGCAGTTTCTGGAACCGAAGGTCTTGCGCTGGTATCGGCTCCGGCTGGAGATTCCACCAGCGTCCCACTGTTCCATGTACATAATTTTTCCCCTTATATCCCATTCCCACGCCACCAGGTCTGTTTGCTTAATGGACATCACACTATGGTTGACGCCACGCCGCGTTTCTTCCCAAGAAAGAAGAAAATTTCTTCTCAGCTGGCGTGGGGATATAGCTTAGTTCAGTCTAGAGAGATGGCTACCACTTTGATTGCCTTCAATATTTCAGCAACAGACTTACTATTCTTGTTATGATCTCCCACAAAAGTCCGACCCATTAAAAAGGAACCATTACATATTGCTGATGCTAAGATGACATTAGGTCGCGCGGCCTCGGCGGTTTTGGGTTTCTATATAAAGTCCAGGGAAAGTACAACCAGAAATAACATCACTACAAACTTTTACCCTTTTATGGTGCTCATAAGATGGAGAAACCTAGAGAGAGGCTCGGCGTCTCCATTTTGCGCTCAGAAAGCCGCGGACCCTGCGCTGTGCTTGGGAGGAAGGAGTTGAGAGAGAGAGGTTAAAAGAATTGGGGGATGCCCGGTTCCCACTGTTTCAGCCCGCCGTGGGGTCTCCGATCCCGTGCCGGAATTAGTTCAGTGGGCTGCTTGGAGTCCAAGGGCGCTTCCTTGGGCTCTTCCATCATGCTCGCTCCGCAGCAGGGTCCAAAGGGAAGCACACGTGGGGGAGGTGGGTTTAAGTATCTATCTGCGGTGGGCGGGGGTCACCGCCCCTGCCCCCTGGGGTCTCTCGCAAGCGCGCATCCTGTTTCAGCTGGCTCGGCATCTCCATTTTGCGCTCAGAAAGCCTCGGACCCTGACGGGCGCGATACTCTTGGTAGCTTGCTGGGCTCTCCGAGAGGGGCGGAGGAATTGAACATGAGTCGGCTGCATGAAAGGCAAATGCCCTACCGCTGTGCTATCGCTCCAGCCCTTAAAAAGCATATGTAAGAATTAATTTATTTTTAATTTTTAAATTTTAATTATAGGGTTATATCAGGCAATACTCAGGGGTTGCTGAACTCAGGAATTACTCCTGGCAGTGCTTGGGGAACCACAAGAGATGTCGGGGATTGAACCAGGGTTAGCTACATGCTAGGCAATTGCCCTACTATCGCTCTGGCTCCCTTGTAAGAATTTTAAAAGTTAAAGAAGTCTTAAATTATAAATCATAAATTAGAAAATATGTACTTCCCCTAGAAAAAAGTAAGCCTCATATACAATTTACAAAATAATTTATAATTTTTCACTCTAATATACAATTTCTTTAACTTTGAAACTTTGCAGATTTCAACTTTGAAACCTCAATAGTAAGGGCTGGGGCGATATCTTGGAAGGCTAGAGTGCCTTGCATTCAGGAGATGCAGCACTGCCTACTACCTTGAATACCTCTGGGGGTGATCCCTAAGCAGCAAATCAGGGGGTAGTCACCCAGATAACCACAGAATATTAAAAAATTAAAAACCAAACCAAAATAAAGATAGACAATAAGGTCTGGATTTGTGGCTCAAGCAACAGAACATATGGCTAGCATGTGGGAGGCCCAATGTTCAATCCCTGTATAGTGCTCCTGTATACCCTCACCTCCAGCACCATCTTGTGTGGCCTTGGGAGCCACCAGAGCACCACATAGTGTGGTTTCTATTAAAACAAAACAAAACAAATTAAATAGTAATATTCATGATTACCTCACAGGTTTAGCCTGAAGATTTCATGTAATGTCCTTTGATTTCTTGAAAAATAAAGCTCTTTAGATGTTGCAATATCAGAATGAATACATGTCCTCATAAGGCTTTAGTCTCCTTATCTTTCTCTCAGATGTCTGCCTTAGATTGTCAGAGCTGAGTAATTATGTTTAGTTTACCATCCTCCTGGAAAGGAGAAAAGATAAACGAGTCATGTGCTTATTCAGGCTGTCTTTAGTTTAATGAGTTCCTAGATGATTTGGGAGATGCGTGGAACCAACTAGTCACTTCTTGTCTGTGTTCTTTGTCTATTTTCAGAACATCTACTGTCTAAATTTGGGAAGGAATTGGAGTCAATAGGGTTAGCTTATAAGCACCAGACACCCATTTCAGCATCTCAGCTACTCAGGACTTTGCAGGTAGGTGAGAAAATGGGCCTCTCACATGCTCTTTTCATGAGTCAACATTTCAGGATGTTCAAACAGAGTACAAGAAGATGTAATTTTAACAGACATTTCCTTTCTTGTATTTCTTAATGTGTGACTCTCTGGTAAGACCAAATGATCTGAGTACAGATAATAATTTTATGATTTAGAGGACTTAAATATGGGAAGCATAAACATTACATGCAATTGCTTCTTTTACAACATTTACATTCTTGAGTCTCATCAGCATTTTCAGGTTTTTTAAAATGACTCTAAAAAATAAGCATTTTCTACAGAGACTTGAAAGTCACATTTGTAACAGGGAAAGGATTTCTCAGATCCTTTTATCTCCCATTTAATATAATGAGAACCACACCTGGGAGATGCTTCTCTGTCCAAGGAATATGATACAAGGTAAAGCAAGACCTTTGCCATGGTGGGTAAGCCAAGAGTTTGTTCACTGGGTCGAGCAGAATTTGACGCACAGGAAAGCGGGAGAGGCTGTTTTTTTTAAAAAAAAATTAAAAAATTTTATTAGTGAATTACTGTGATGTACAGTTACAAACTTAATGAACTTTTGTGTTTGCATTCACTCATACAGTGATCGTTTACCCATTCTTCCACCAGTGCCCATTCTCCTCCACCAATGATCCCAGTATCCCTCTCACCACCCCCACCCCATCCCCCACCACCCTAATTTTTGTATTAGGGAATTTTGTTCCTAGGTAATATGGGATCAGGGAGACAAAAGGTAGGAGAGAAAAACAGCCACATGGCTCCTGACTTCTTTCTATTGGGCTTTCACTTCACTTTCTGTTAGGAGTCTACCAGAGCCTCCAATGCAATAGACCCCACCCACGCCATCACAATACAAACTGAGTTAAGAAGGATATATTTCAGATGGGATCTAGATTGTACCACTGGGTCTTGCCTGATTCCTTATGCTGTAAAAACAAAAGGGAAAGTCAAGAGATTAACCTTGGGGCCATGAGAGCCAGGGTTAGACCTTGTAGTAAAAGGTGGACAAGGACAATCTGAACAAGGCTCTCGAGGGACACGACGAACTCAGAGAAGCCTATCCTGAAATAAACTGAAGGAAGACAACAGGAAATGGCCACAGGACCCAAGATAGGCTAAGAAATATTTCTTGGGAAGGTCCGGTGGGTTAATATTTAACAATGATAAGAACAATAATCCCCAAAGACTTACAAAGAATTTCCTCTCAGAAGCTCAGGACCTAAATGCACTCTCGAGGTCACGTTACATTGTGAAGTTCAAGGAAGGGACCAATGATATATTTCCTGTAAAAAGGGCCCTTCGAGACTGTTTTTCTTTCACATCTACCTCTCCACTTGTATCTTTATCTTTATATCAATATCTACCTACATTTTAATGAATTCTGCACCAGGTAAAAGTGAAGAAGGAAAAATAACTGGAAAAACACCAAAAGGGACATGTGTGGGAAGTTTGTTAAAAGGTAATCATCAGGAAAGAATCCGTAGTTAAAATAAGCTAATGAGTGGATAGTGCGGAAATAATATTCATCAGTAAAACAGACAACATAGTGGACAGAGAAAAAACAGGAAGGACAATTGAAGAAATTTTGCCATGAGAAAGTACAGACAGCTGAAGGTCACAGAGTTGTTTAAAAGAAAGGTTAAGAGGTCAAGGATCGAGTCAGAAGATAGCACTGAAGACTGGAGTATAAGTAAGGGTCTGAATTTGATCCCCAGCAAGACATGCAACCCCATCCCCACCCTGCGCCAGTACAGCAGGGTGGCCCTGGAAAGTTCTACCACTGCCAGGCTTAATCACCAGGCCATCAGCCGCAGTGGCCCCTAGGTTCCCGAGTACTGCTGGGAAGCACCTATCCCACCCTCCACACCCTGCAAGAGAGATACCTTTCACATCCCCATTCTGAGTTTGATTTATGATGTCTTTCGGTCCATGGTCAAATAGTTCTCAGATATTGTCTTGCCTTGTTTCATCCTGATATCTATTACATTAAGGAGGCACAAACATTGAAATACAATTTGGGGATATAAAGACGGAGATTTTAGATGGAAAGAAATGAGATCACAGAACCGTGCAAACTACTTTCTCACGTGTCTGAGCAAAAGTTGGTCTATCCAACAACTTTATGCATTTGATTCTAAACTTTATAACTGGAGCCTACAAAGTGTTGGTAGAGGTGGGGAGAGCAGGGAGGGAGCAATTCTAAGTTAGTGCTTTATATATACTAATATCATGGTAGAAGAGAAGGGAGGGAGGGAATTGAATTGTTTCATTAAAATATCACCTATGGAAAAAGTAGCCAATGAAAATAGATAATGGGATGGCTGTGGGTGGAAAATAGCAAGCTTTGAAAGTTATTCCCATTTCACACCTGTCCCAAGAAACTTCCTATTTGATCTCACACTCTGTCCCAGATGAGCACTGAGGGCAGTTTCTCTCCTACCCCTCACCTGTTCCCCCCATAGATGGCAGGAAAGCTGCTATTATTAACCCATGCTCACATGGCTGCGATCCAATTCAAGCCCAAAGGACAAAGGTCCACTGGGTTACAGGCATTGAGAGGGCAGGTTTTGGAGCCCTAGCAACAGACTACAGAGCATCAGTGACAGACCAGGAGGACTGTGGGGCAGCAGTGGACTTTGAGAGATAGAACCGGCAGGGGACCAGTATGGACTAAAGATGGGAGTGTGTGCACAGGATCCAGCGAGGAACCATCTTGAAGCCAGGCCCAGAATACTACAGCTCCTCTTAAAGCTGGTAAATAAACAAATGTAACTTGATAAGCATGTTTGGCATACAAATCTTTTAGACAATATCCAAACCCACCTACTCATGAATACATTCATTTTTTGCACCAACAATAAGGTGTCATTGAATTTTCTGAATTGCTAAAGCCACATTTTCTTGAAACTATTTAGATAACTATACTTCCTGTTTTCCCTTTCTTCTCAAAACTGTCCCAGAAAGGAAAAACCTCCTTGAATTGGAGTATCTAAGGGTCTTACAGAAATTCAAAGCACACAGTATCTACCTCATGAACTCATCAACATAGGATGTATTCAGGTATACATCGAACACTAAAAAATGGAGAAGTCCAAATAAAATAGTTGGGGCACTTGAGTGACAATACAGGGAGGTAGGGCTCTTGCTTTACATGTGGCCAACCTGGGTTCAATTCTCAACATCCTATTTGATCTCCTAAGCACTTTCAGGAGTGATTCCTGAGTACAGTGCAAGGAGTAACCGCTGAACACTGATGGTGTTTTCTCAACTCCCCAACCCCCACTGCCACACACACACACACACACACACACACACACACACACACCAATATATATAGAATACATATATTCAGTCGGTTTTTTTTCATATTTGATTTTCATGGGAATATTTCCAGATAAAAGATTTTCAAAGATAGATAAAAAATATGTAGTAGCACATATACATTCACACGTGTAGTAACAAATATATGTATTTGGGTTATTTTGATGCAAATAAGGCATATTCTTTAATCCTCGGGCCAATGTCAACTTTTGAGAGTTTTAGTGTCTTCAAAACTAAGACAATCCAGATCCTGCCATCAAAAATGGAGATGGAGGAGAGAAGCACCCATAACTTTGGGATTATGATAACTCAGCTTTGGGTTGGCTGTAGCCCTCAATGCATGTCGACCACTTTGTTAGAAGACTATAGGGATTCTTTTTTTTTTTTACACCCCTAACCCCCCCACACCCCTAGCCCCCCCACACTAAGCCCCCCCCCCGCCTGTGTAACTAATAAATTTCACTTTACTTTCACTTTGATTGCATACAATATTTCAACAAAACTCACTATTATTGTTTGGAGAGTCTCTCCCCTAAAGTCAGACCTGCTGAAAAGGAAGCATTAGATAATTTGTTTTCCATTGCTGAGGATGGAGAGGTATGAGGTCGAGTGACCACACTTATTGGCCTCTCAGTTTTGGGTTTCTGTAATTTAGTATTTTAGTAACTAAGTCCAGAGAGATATCTGCCAGAAGTTGCATCATTGCCAACTTGTACTTCTCAGTTACATTATATTCCACATATGAGTGCAATCTTTCTATGTCTGTCTCTTTCTTTCTGACTCATTTCACTCAACATGAAACTTTCCATGTTGATCCATTTATATGCAAATTTCATGACTTCATGTTTTCTGACAGCTACATAGTATTCCATTGTGTAGATGTACCAGAGTTTCTTTAACCAGTCATCTGTTTTGGGGCACTCTGGTTTTTTCCAGATTTTGGCTATTGTAAACAGTGCTGCAATGAACATAGAAATACATATGCCATCTCTACTATACCTTTTTGCCTCTCCGGGATATATTCCCAGGAGTGGTATTGCTGGGTCAAATGGAAGCTCAATTTCTAATTTTTTGAGAATCGTCCATATTGTTTTCCAAAAGGGTTGAACCAGTCGGCATTCCCACCAGCAGTGAAGAAGAGTCCCTTTCTTCCCGCATCCACGCCAACACCGGTTGCTTTTGTTTTTTGGGATGTGGGCCAGAGAAGACTATAGGGATTCTTACATGCATGATTGTCCAGCTCAGAGCCCTACATGGGCTTCTCATATCCTTATTGATGGCTCTCTGAAAGGCATGTTTGAATCTATCTCAGACTTGGATCAGCTGAGAAATTAACTGTTAGTTGCCCATCTCCCCTGTAGTAAAAAGAGCAGAGGTCATGGAAGCTACCAGGTATCTTCTAGTAGGGTGCATTTATTCATTTCCCTTTCACTGGGAAAGCCAAATGATCATTCTAAAGCCCTGAGCTACATGTGTGGCTTCATGTCTGTGCTACATTTGTGGCTCTACTGTAGGGAGTGGAAACACAGGGCCAGATCACAGCCCACCCCGCGTCCTCAGACTCTCTGAAGCTCAACTCTGACCTTGATCTGGCATCTTCACTTCTCACTTCCTCCTACTTCACTTTGGGTCACAGAGAATTCCACTCACTTCCTCTTCCCTCCTGCTCACCCCCGACCAAGTGGTATAGTGCTAGCTAGGGTAAAATAGAGCCAGATTTTAAAACTGATGTAATAATGAAACTTGGATTATTGAAGCCACCGGAAATTCACACTTGTGACCTAGGAGCATGACAAAATTAGATATAGATGTGCAGAAAGAAGAAAGAAAAGATGGGTAATTTATTTGATATTTGTTTAGGGGGAAAAACGTTAAATAAAAAGAGGTACACCCAGAACCATTGTTCTTTTCTGTTACTTTGAGTTCATAAAGGTCTGATATGATAGTTTAAGATCCTGACCTTATGCTTACAGCTCCACTATTATATAGGTGAGGCTCTGAGAAATAGAGAAAGCAAAGGCAACATCACGACAGGCTCATAAACAAGCCAGAAGAATCTAGGCCTACGTTTTGGTCCCAGAATTCCTGGAATTGAGTCATGATTTTCCCAAAGTGAGATAGCCATAGTGAAGTCAACTTAAAGTTACCAATCAGATGCAGGTAGGTATGTAACCCTTATGTAATCCTTATGTAACTCTGACTAATAACCAATCAGCTAAGTACAAGTATTGAAAAGCCCCTCAGACTTGGCCTAAAGGATGGTCCAAGAAAGTCCCCATTACATAATGCTATGGTATTAGATACTTTTGAGACTCAGAGCTGCTCATTCTGACAAGGTTGTCACTGTGTCAGTGAGCCGGATGAAGGCCCTAGCAAATAAAGACCTTTTGCTTAGAGCATCACAACCTGTCTTTGCGTGATTCCTTTGGTGGGATCTTGGCCCGTTTTAACAGCTCACCTCCAGCTGACATCACTGGGAATTCTTAGGAATGGGAGACAGAGCCCCTCTCTACTGGGTGGGTTCCAGAAGCCTCCACACCTCACCTAAATCATAGTAAAGGCCTACAACATAGCTTCTTCCTGACCGTCTGCTTATTGCTCCACCATCCTGTGGTGGGTAAAGAAGACAGAAAGCAACCTCCTGCTTAACCTCTCAGCATCTTCCAGGTGCATTCACTACAAAGACTCATTACCAGCACAACAAGAATATGAGAAAAGCAACATAGAAGCCCACCAAGCTCAAGGAGTAAAAGCATTATCACTGAAGACATAAGCAACACTAGCAAACACTCAGCATCTTTAGTGATAATATGATTAAAATGTTTAATGAGTTCAAAGAGATGATAGCTCAGGTAGTCAGTAGAGTACAAGAAAGTATGAGAGATAAAGTGAAAAAAAAAACCACTGCAGTCAGAAATGACAGAAACGAAGGACATGGTAGGTGATAGAAAAAAGTTGATACAAGCTCTGAACAGTAGAGTAACAGAGGCTGAAACCCATGCTGAGAAGGAAGAAACCACTAGGAAGCAGCAGAAGGTGGAAAATAGTCTGCAAAGAAATGAGTGGCAGACCAGAGAACTATGGGGTAAGTTAAAGAGAAACAATATAAGAATCATCATAGTCCTGAAGAACAGGAAGGCAAAAGTGATGAAACAATTGTTAAAGAAATCAACAGGAACTTCCCAGAGTCCAGGTACACAGGCATTGAGATCCAACAGGCCCAAAGGATCCAAATGAAAATAGACCCAATTAGGAAAACTCCAAGACTCATTATACTCAAAATTATACTCATTATACAAAATCCAAAGTTAGAGACAGAATATTGGAAACAGTCAGATCAAAAAAGGAACTTACTTACAAAGGGAAGCCCATGACTTTATATAGAAACCCAAAACCGCGCGGCCTCGGCAGCCTAATGTCATCTAATCATCAGCAATATGAAATGGTTCCTTTGTAATGGGTTGGACTTTGGGGGGACCATAATAGGGTTAAAGTTTGTAGCGACGCGTAATTTCTGGCTGTACTTTTCCTGGACTTTATACAGAAATTCAAAGCCGCGAGGCCGCTGCCATGGCCGCGCAACCTAATGTCATTTAATCATCACCAATATGAAATGGTTCCTTCTTAACGGGTCGGACTTTGGTGGGAAATCCTAACAAGAATAGTAAGTCTTTTGCTGAAATATTGAAGGCAACCAAAGTGGTAGCCATCTCTATAGACTGAACTAAGCCATATCCCCACGCCGGCTGAGAAGAAATATCCTTCTTTCTCGGGAAGAAACGCGGCATGGCGTTAACCATAGTATGATGTCCATTAAGCTGACACGGACCTGGTGGCGTGGGAAGGGGATACAAGGGAATAAATTATTATGTACTTGGAACAGCGGGACGCTGGTGGAATCTCGAGCCGGGGCCGATACCAGTGTATTACCGTTGATTCCAGAAACTGCTTGCAGACATTCTACCAGGCTATCAACTAAGCCAGAGCCCCACGCCAGCTGATGACGGGAAATAACCATCTTTTTCATTTTTTTTTCCCTTTGTCAGGCAGCGTGGTGATTACTAAACAGGCGTGATCTCGGTGGCGCGGGACGAGGGGGGAAAAAAATAGAAAAGTTATGTAACAAACAGCGGGACTTAATATCTCTACATTCTCAGCAATGGAGAGCCATCAAATGCTTCCTTGACAGTGGGACTGTCTTTTCTTTTTTGGGGGAAACCCTAGCAACAATAGTGAGTTATGTGTTGAAACATGGACTGTAACCAAGATAAAGCGTAAACGAAGTGAAACTTATCACTTACAAGGGCGGGGACTGGGGGGGCGGGAGGGGGCAGGAGGTTTAATGGGGTGGTTGGTGATGGAATATGGGCACGGGTGAAGGGAAGGGTGTTTGAGTATTGTATAACTGACATAATCCTGAGAACTATGTAACCCTCCACATGGTGATCAATAAAATTTAAATTAAAAAAAAAAAAAGGGAAGCCCATGAGATGTACAGCAGATCTACCAAATGAAACTATGAGCCAGGTGAAAATGGAAGACTATAGTACAAAACTTTAACAAAATGAACACCTTACCAAGAATACACTATCCAGTTAGATAATAATTTAGATTTGAATAAACTATACAAAGCTTCATGGACAGCCAACAACTTAGGGCATTCATAGACTTGAGTCTTGTTTTGTAAGAGAGCTCCTTTAGGGTTTGAGAGGGATAGTACAGTGGGTGTAACATTTTATTGCAACTGCCGACCTTAGTTTGATTCCCCAAATCTCTTGTAGTCCACAGAGCACTTCCAGGAAAAATTCCTCAATGCAGAGCCAGGAGTAACCCCTGAGCATTGCTGGCGATGGTCTCAAAACAAACAGACAACCCCCCCCCAAACCCCAACAAACAAACAAACAAAAACCCTTCTTTAAAAGACAGGAAAAACTTTTTATCATGTGGTATTGAGCATGGCACTCACCAATGGGCATATGGTTGTCCTCTATTAGATTAAGAAAGATATAATAGATTAATTGTTAATTATTATATGTTAAAAGCATATAACAATTAATCACCACAAATTGACTTTTATTGATTTATTTTCTGATAATTCTGTTTGCCCTTTTTTAAGTTTTATTAGGCCAAGTAATATGAAATAAATTATGCCTACCAAGGCAGTAATAAGCTGGGTCTCATTTCCCTGACCCTGAAAAAGCCTCCAATGTGGCATCGTTGGGAAGGACGGGTAAAGAGAGGCTTCTAAAATCTCAGGGCTAGAACGAATGGAGACGTTACTGAAACCGCTCGAGAAATTCGATGATCAACGGGATGATGATGATGATGATGATGATGATGATGATGATGATGATGATGATGACCATGGCAGTAGCTGTGGGGGTAGAAGGGAACCTGGGATATTGGTGTAGAGAAGGGGACAATGGTGGCAGGATTGGTGTTGGAATATTATATGGCTGAAACAACTTGATTATGAACAACTTTGTAAATTATGGTGTCTCAGTAAAGAAAAGAAAAGAAAAAAAACATATTGAGTTGTGTTTATTCTGGGTTGGAGAGATAGTACAGCAGGTAGGGTGCTCGCCTTGTATATTTGTCAACACAGATTCTCTCCCTGGCACCAACTATGGTCCCTTGAGCACTGCCAGGAGTGATTCCCGCACATAGAGCCAAGAGCAAGCCCTGAACATGACCAGGTATGTCCACTCCCACCATCAACAACAAATAATCCAAAAATAACTCCACAAAACCAAAAAATGAGCTGGATTTATTTATTCCTTCAATGTGTTTTTTAGGGTCCTGGCCTACCCATCCTTAGAAATGACAAGAGTCCAAGGGACAATTTGTCAGGACACCCAATATCTGATCTGCTTCTTGGAAAATGAGTCTGGGAACACATTTTATCTTTTCAGCCTCAATGCTCACATCACTTAAACTGGAACTGAGGCCAGAAGGTGGTCAACATTCTTTAACTTTCTCTGAGTTCTCTCACCTGAAACTGGGTTGAAGCTCAATATTTGACCACTGTCCATGCCCCAATACCTAAAGATAAAGAGATTTTATCCTTAAATCTCAGCCATTTATTCTGTTTAGGATTATAGATAAGATGGAGTAGGCCTCAGAGTCCAGCCCATGAGGGGAATTTATTCATTTTGCCACTCACTAGTTTGTGGCCCATATTTTCTTCCATATCTTTTCCCTATAAATCCCACAGCCTGAGAGTGTACCAACAAAAATGATTGCTTTGAGGATAGGAGTCTGCCATTTTCCAACCTGCCCAGGCAGTTGCTAATAAAGCTCTTTCTCAACTCATCACTATGTCTCCTGTTTGATTGGCTCTTCGCCATTGCAACCTGAGACCTCTGAGTCTGGAAATTAATTCCAACACAGGAATGACATCCTGATGCCCCGAGACTCTTTTGGAAGGGTTCTGAGGAGCCCTGGCACCAGTTTCCCTCAGACAAGACTCCTAAGGCTCTACGGGAGAGGGAAGACCTTACCAACAGGCACGCAAAGCCACAGTTTCATCCTCTGCATTGTTCTGCAGAGCTGGGCTTCCTGTGGCTCAGCATGGAATGTCTCCTGAAGACTCTCATGGGCTGTCAGAGCAGTGGAAGCATTCTGCTGGGCTCTGAGTTCCTCGGGGTTGGCAGTTCATTAGAACAGCAATTCTGGGACTTGGTGAAAAGGGAAAGGCAGTGCTTGATGCAAACTGTGGGCATGGAGGAGCTTCTGGTGCTGGAGGCTTCCAGGCCTGATGCAGAAGCTGTTCCTTCATCCTGCCACCAGCCCTGCTCAGCCTGTCCCTGTAGCAGCCATCCATCCCCACAACCCATGACCCTGTGGCCCAGGTTGTGTTTCTGAGGTGTTTTCAGTTGTCCTGCCATGACATTGGCATGACAAAGTCATGACACCTAGATTTAGGATCCTGAAACTTCTTTGTGCCCTTTGGTTGTCTGGAGGAACCTTATGGATACTCTTCTTAGGAAAAGAATATTTTTGGAAATGCAAAAATTTAAATAGATACATAGTACCAGAAAGGTAGATCGACAGAGAAAGAGCATGCTTTGCTTAGGAGAGGCCCTGGTTTAGTCTTTAGCAGTGCATGGTATCCTGAGCACTTCGGGGAATGACCCTTGAGCCAGAGTCAGGAATAGCCCTTGAGCATGGCCCAAACCCACCTCCACACAAAAATAAATAAAATACACAACAATAAAGGGCAACAATCATGTTGAATCAATATCAAGAGATTAATCAAAATTAATAAAAATTGGAACTGTGATAAAGTAATATACGCATTTACTTATTAATACATGAAAAAAACAATTCTGCAATTTCTGAGTAGTGAGAGATAGTAACTCTTGATGCAATAGCTAAAATGTGATATAAAAGTATCAGTTATTTCTATTGATGACAAAAATCTCAAATACCCCAATACTACCTTTTATTTGGTCTCCATTACTGAAGAATATAATTGAAGAATTTGAAAGTAACAAATGGTTTCATTCAGTTCTAAACATGGTGAATCAAGAAATTGCTTACTTGGAAACCACAACACCCAAAAGGAGAGAGAAAGAGAACAAATTGGAATGCCCTGCCACAGAGGCGGGGTGGGGTGGGGGGGAAGGGATTGGGGAGTGGGAGGGATACTGGGTTCATTGGTGGTAGAGAATGGACACTGGTGGAGGGATGAGCTCTCGAACATTGTATGAGGGAAACACAAGCAGAAAAATGTGTAAATCTGTAACTGTACCCTCACAGTGACTCACTAATTAAAAAATAAATAAATTTTTGGGACCCTTGCCGCCGCCACTTCCCGCGCCCCACCGCCCCGGCTTTCCCGTCCGCCCAGCTCCCTCCAACCCGGCCTTTTCCCAGGTAATCAGGAGACTCCCAGCCACGCCTCCCAAGTGCGCCCCTGGTTCCCACGCGGCCGCCGGGACTTGGGACCCTTGCCGCCGCCACTTCCCGCGCCCCACCGCCCCGGCTTTCCCGTCCGCCCAGCTCCCTCCAACCCGGCCTTTTCCCAGGTAATCAGGAGACTCCCAGCCACGCCTCCCGAGTGCGCCCCTGGTTCCCACGCGGCCGCCTGGACTTGGGACCCTTGCCGCCGCCACTTCCCGCGCCCCACCGCCCCGACTTTCCTGGGACCATTGTCCCAGGAGCCCCTGCTAGGAAGAAACGGGGGCGTGGCCTGAAAGGGGCGTGGTCTAAAAAGGGGCGTGGCCTCCTGCCAGAGCGGCGGCCGCTAACGCGGCCGCAGTTATTATCTCCTACCTTAGCACATTAGGTATGGTCTTCTTGCTTTGAAAATCGGTTTAACACATCTCATACACTTATGCGACCTAGCCTATTAGCTCTAAGTTTAGAAAAATTATCAGTGAATAAGAGAAGCTTAGCAAAGCTTTTGTAAAGACAACTTAGCTTTAAGTCTTCATTAAGGCCCCAACATCAATCACAAAGAAAAGGCTGAGTGTAAGGAAGACTTCTAGAATAGGAATAAAGCTGCCATCAGAAATAGCACAAACAGAGCCCCTCCTTCTCTCAGCAAGAGGTAGGAGGAATAAACACCTACAAAGTTCCAATCCTATACTTCCATAACAATATGACGAAGCAGCGAAAATCCCCTCCAGGAAGAGAGGGAGAAGAAAAGATACTAGAAACCTCAAAAGAGGCTCCCAACATCTACGACCTCTCAGATAAACAATTCAGAGAGGAAATATGGAGGAGAGTCGACCTACTCCAAGCAAATATGGAACAGACATCCAATAAATTAAGGGAGGAGATGAATCAAGCGCTGGAACGGTCTACCAAGAAAATACAGGAAGAAATGAGAGCAGAAATGAGAGCAGAAATTTCAAACCTTAGAACGGAAGTCTCACAAATAAAAGAATCGGTAGATGAAATAAAAATCTCACTAGAAGCCCTCAACAGTAGAATGACTACAGCCGAAGACAGAATCAGTGATCTGGAAGATGAGCTGCAGAAAGCTTATAGACAACAACAAATCATGGCCAAAGACCTCAAAATGGCTATCGAGCGAATCAGAGCCCTGGGGGATGACTTCAAGAGGAACAACATAAGAATCATTGGAGTACCAGAACCGCAGGGAAGCAACCCCAATGAAAAAAACACAGTCAAAGATATCATTGCTAAGAAATTCCCAGAGCTGGAGAAGGCAGGCATCCAGATACAAGGAGTCCGAAGAGTACCAGCAAAAAGAGACCCGAATAAAAAGACCCCAAGGCATATCATAGTCAGAATGGCGGATACCATGGATAGAGACACAATTCTGCAAGCAGCAAGGTCAAAGAAGGAAATCACATACAAAGGAGCACCCCTCAGATTTACGGCCGATCTGTCAGAAGAAACCCTCCGAGCCCGAAGACAATGGTGGGACATAGTGAAAAAACTCAACGAAATGAATGCCTCACCAAGAATACTTTATCCGGCTAAACTCTCACTCAAACTCGAAGGAACCATACACTACTTCTCGGATAAACAACAGCTCAGGTCCTTCATAGACTCAAAACCAATCTTGAAAGAAGGTCTAAAGGGGCTACTGTAAGACAAGGAGGAGCCCCATAAGAATAACAAATCCCACAGAAAGATGACACAAAACCACATCACAATAATCTCTCTCAATGTCAATGGCCTAAATGCACCTATCAAGAGACACAGAGTGGCTAAATGGATCCGGAAATTAAACCCAACATTCTGTTGCCTGCAAGAAACACACCTGAACAAACAGAGTAAACATAGACTCAAAGTCAAAGGATGGAAAACAATCCTCCAAGCAAACAACCCCCTTAAAAAAGCTGGAGTGGCCATCCTGGTATCCGACAACATAGATTTTAGGATGAAAAAGATCAAAAGGGACAGCAAAGGTCATTTTCTGTTTATCAAGGGATATGTACAACAGGAAGAAATCACACTCTTAAACGTATATGCTCCTAACGAACGACCGGCTGAATATTTAAAACAACTCCTAACAGACTTCAAAGAGGACATCACTAACAGCACAATTGTAGTCGGAGACTTCAATACGGCCTTATCGCCTCTAGATAGATCCACAAGAACAAAACTCAACAAGGAAACACTGACTCTGAAAGAAGAAATAGAAGAGAGAGGCCTAATAGACCTATACAGGGCCTTACACCCCAAAAAGAAAGAATACACATTCTTTTCCAGTGCACACGGAACATTTTCTAAAATAGACCATGTACTGGGCCCCAGAACATACCTCAATAGAATCGGAAAAATAGAAATTGTATCAACCATTTTTTCAGACCACGATGCGCTGAAGATAGAAGCTAACCACTCACAAACACGGAAAATCAAATCAAACACCTGGAAACTAAACAATTCAATGTTGGCCAATGAGTGGGTCAGGAAGGAAATCCAGGAAGAAATCAAAAGATACTTAGAAACTAACGAGAATGAAGACACGAGCTACCAAAACCTATGGGACGCAGCTAAAGCCGTGTTAAGGGGAAAATTTATAGCTCTCCAAGCATTCCTCAGGAAGGAAGAAAGGACCCACATAGATAGCTTGACTTCACGACTCAAGACCTTAGAAAAGGACCAGAAAAAGGACTCCAAACCAGACCGAAGGAAAGAAATAATAAAAATTAGAGCAGAAATTAATGACATCGAAACCAAAAAAAACAATCCGAAAGATCAATGAAACAAAGAGTTGGTTCTTTGAGAAAATAAATAAGATTGATAAACCGCTAGCAAGACTCACAAAGAAAGAAAGAGAGAAAACTCTAATAAATCGAATCAGAAATGAAAAGGGGGACATCATAACAGAAACCAGTGAGATTCAAAAGATCATTAGAGACTACTTTGAAGGTCTTTACGCCATAAAAAAGGAGAACCTAAAAGAAATGGATGGATTCCTTGATTCCTACAATCTCCCAACACTGAAGAAAGAAGACCTGGAATACCTGAATAGACCCATCAATGTTAAGGAAATTGAAACGGTAATCAAAAACCTCCCCAAAAACAAAAGCCCAGGCCCAGATGGTTTCACTGGCGAATTCTTCCAAACATTTAAAGAAGACCTATTGCCTGTTTTCCTCAAACTTTTCCAGGAAATTGAAAAAACAGGAACTCTCCCAAACAGTTTCTATGAAGCACATATCTCCCTAATACCAAAAGCAAACAAAGACACCACTAAGAAAGAAAATTACAGACCAATTTCCCTGATGAACACCGATGCGAAGATCCTCAACAAAATACTAGCAAATAGGATCCAACAACTCATCAAAAAGATCATACACCATGACCAAGTGGGATTCATCCCAGGGATGCAAGGATGGTTTAACATTCGGAAATCAATCAACATAATCCAGCATATCAACAAAAGTAAAGACAAAAACCATATGATCATATCAATAGATGCAGAGAAAGCATTTGACAAGATCCAACATCCTTTCATGATGAAAACCCTCGCCAAAATGGGGTTTGGAGGAACTTTCCTCAAGATAGTCGAAGCCATCTATCACAAGCCTATGGCAAGCATAATCCTCAACGGGGAAAAACTAAGGGCCTTTCCTCTGAGATCGGGCACAAGACAAGGATGCCCACTCTCACCACTCCTCTTCAATATAGTACTGGAAGTACTTGCGATAGCTATTAGACAAGAAAAAGAGATTAAGGGCATCCAGATAGGAAGGGAAGAAATCAAACTCTCACTATTTGCAGACGACATGATACTATATCTAGAGAAGCCTAAAACCTCTACTAAGAAACTCTTAGAAACAATAGATTTATACAGTAAAGTTGCAGGCTACAAAATCAATACCCAAAAATCCATGGCCTTCATATATGCAAACAATGAGGCAGAGGAAAGGGACATGAAAAAAGCAATCCCATTCACAATCGTGCCCCAGAAAATCAAGTACCTTGGAATCAGCTTAACCAAGGAAGTAAAAGACCTTTACAAAGAAAACTACAAAACGCTACTCCATGAAATCAAAGAGGACATGAGGAAATGGAAACATATACCCTGCTCGTGGATAGGGAGAATCAATGTTGTCAAAATGGCAATACTCCCTAAAGCATTATACAGATTCAATGCGATCCCTATAAGTATACCCATGACATTCTTCAAAGAAATGGATCAAGCAATCCTAAAATTCATATGGAATAACAAACGTCCAAGGATAGCTAAAACAATTCTTGGGAAAAAGATGATGGGAGGCATCACCCTCCCCAACCTCAATCTTTACTACAAAGCAGTAACAATTAAAACAGCATGGTACTGGAACAAAGGCAGAGCCGTAGACCAATGGAACAGGGTGGAATATCCCTACACACAACCCCAAATGTATGATCATCTAATCTTTGATAAGGGAGCAAGAGATGTGAAGTGGAGCAAGGAAAGCCTCTTTAACAAATGGTGCTGGCACAACTGGACAACCACATGCAAAAAAATGGGTTTAGACCTTGACCTGACACCATGCACAAAAGTCAGATCAAAATGGATTAAAGACCTCAACATTAGACCACAAACCATAAGGTACATTGAAGACAAGGTCGGCGAAACCCTCCACGATATTGAAGATAAAGGTATCTTCAAACGTGACACGGAACTAAGCAATCTAGTAAAAACAGAGATAAACAAATGGGACTACATTAAACTAAAAAGCTTTTGCACCGCAAGAGATACAGTGACCAGAATCCAAAGACTATCCACAGAATGGGAAAGGATATTTACACAATACCCATCAGATAAGGGGTTGATATCAATGGTATATAAAGCACTGGTTGAACTCTACAAGAAGAAAACATCCAACCCCATCAAAAAATGGGGCGAAGAAATGAACAGAAACTTTACCAAGGAAGAAATACGAATGGCCAAAAGGCACATGAAAAAATGCTCTGCATCACTAATCATCAGAGAGATGCAGATCAAAACAACCATGAGATACCACCTCACACCACAGAGACTGGCACACATCCAAAAGAACAAAAGCAACCGCTGTTGGAGAGGATGTGGGGAGAAAGGGACCCTTCTACACTGCTGGTGGGAATGCCGGCTAGTTCAGCCCTTTTGGAAAACAGTATGGACGACTCTCAGAAAACTAGAGGTTGAGCTCCCATTTGACCCAGCAATACCACTGCTGGGAATATATCCCAGAGAGGCAAAAAAGTACAATCGAAACAACATCTGCACATGTATGTTCATCGCAGCACTGTTTACAATAGCCAGAATCTGGAAAAAACCCGAATGCCCCAAAACGGATGACTGGTTGAGGAAACTTTGGTACATCTATACAATGGAATACTATGCAGCTGTTAGAAAAAAGGAAGTCAAGAATTTTGTAGTTAAGTGGATGGGCATGAAAAGTTTCATGCTGAGTGAAATGAGTCAGAAAGAGAGAGACAGACATAGAAAGACTGCACTCATCTATGGTATATAGAATATCAGAGTGGGAGACTAATACCCAAGAACCGTAGAAATAAGTACCAGGAGGTTGACCCCATGGCTTCTCGGCTGGCCTCACGTTCCGGGGAAAGGGCAACTCAGAGAAGCGATCACCAACTACATTGTAGTTGAAGGCCATGTGGGGGAAAGGAGTTGCGGGCTGAATGAGGGCTAGAGACTGAGCACAGCGGCCACTCAACACCTTTATTGCAAACCACAACAGCTAATTAGAGAGAGAGAACAGAAGGGAATGCCCTGCCACAGTGGCAGGGTGGGGTGGGGGGGAGATGGGAGTGGGGAGGGTGGGAGGGACGCCGGGTTTACGGGTGGTGGAGAATGGGCACTGGTGAAGGGATGGGTTCCCGAACTTTGTATGAGGGAAGTATAAGCACAAAAGTGTATAAATCTGTAACTGTACCCTCACGGTGATTCTCTAATTAAAAATAAATAAATTATAAAAATAAATAAATAAATAAATAAATAAATTTTTAAAAAATCTAGCAAACTCCTAGGAGAGAATCTAGAACACAAGAGACATCTAATAAATATTGTTCCCTCCTCTCAAAAAAAAAAATGGCCTACTTGGGATGTTTCTACTTAATCTCCCAAAAGGTTACAGTCAAGGGCACTCTCTCTCTCATTATCTCTCTCTCTTTCTCTCTATTTCTATCTCTGTGTGTGGGGGGGGTTGGGGGGATGGTAGGGAGCTGCACCGTCTGAAGGCAATGTATATCTTTCCGCCTTTCCCCTTCTTCACTAGAGTGGTGTGCATGTGTCTCCATGACAGTGGAGGACACCTTGAGCTAGAGTGTTTTCTTCAAATTCATTTTCTAGAACCTGGGTTGAGGTTGGTGAGGCATGGCTCTGGCAGGTGGCCCCAAGTCCATACTGGGTTCCATGCAGATTTGTCTGTCACTGCCCCATTTCCTGAGCCCCCCACAGAAGAATCCCCATACATTCTAAGGGTTGCTCTGACCCTTGCCATTTAGAGTCATGATTTAAGATATAAGATTTTGTGATCAGAATGCATATGTGAGGACATCAATAAAGAATGGCAAAGATTATATGAGACCTACCAGGAAGGACTTTGGTTGAATCCTGATTTGAAATATAAGAAAATACTTTAGAGATGTGGGGAGGGAGGAGGGGGGCATTTGAAACTGGATTGGGTGTTAGATAATGTTAGGGAATTGTTCATTTCTGTAGGCATGGCTGCAGGGTTTCATACAGTGGTTATGTTGGAGACTGCACTCACTCTTTGGGGATGAATGCTATTTAGTAGTCAATCATGGAGTGTCATATTTGTAAATTATTTTTAAGTACTCCAGTAAATTAAAAATATCTACACATTTGTATATGTGTCACCATGAAGGTTTTGTTCCACTGTAGCTCCAAGACAAATCAACTGAGAGACACAGCAATGGAGTTTTATTCAGTAGCAGACTGCCTCTTGGAAGATAGACACATGTCTTCAGACCAACTGTCTTTTCTGCACTGCAGCAAGGAGTGAAATTTACAAAGAAAGAGAATGGAAGAAAGGGTGAGCTGCAGCTTAGTGTCTGCTTTACATGAGTGTGTCTTGTGGGGAGACACATTCCATCTTATGTATATACCAAATGAAGGGTAGAGCTCTGGGGGAAGGGTAAAATGAGATTAAACTGGTTTCATCTTTAGGCTTCGGGAACGTCTTTCTCCAACACTGAGTTTTGCATTACTGTGCCATGCTTTATTATTGTCCTGACATATGCATTCTTATCATGAAAACCATTACTGAGGTTTTGGTGTTGCAGCATATACTCATTTTCAGAGAGAATACTGGACTTCCGAGAGGGAAAGGGACTTGTTTGTGAAGATAACATATTTAGCTGAAGGAAAGTTGCAATCCTAGACAATCAGAACTTACTCAGTTTTATTTCCATACCACCTGGAACATCTTTCTTCACATTATTCCCAGGCCTGAAACAGAAGTCTCAACAAACCAATGAAACAAGAAAGCTGCACAGGACATATCCTTCTGCCTCCAACTCATTAAAGATCTGGAGTTCTTCTGGATTTCAAAGAGGCTCACAATGATCAGTTTTCTGGGAGGCTATACATTTATCATCAGGGACAGATTCTACCAGAGTTCACCCTGTTAACCACAAAAAGATGTTCTTCTTATCTTATTTAAACCTTTCATACAATAGAGATCATCATCATCATCATCATCATCATCATCATCATCATCATCATCATCATCATCATCATCATCATCATCCCGTTGATTGTCGGTTTTCTCGAGCGGTCTCAGTAATGTCTCCATTCGTCCTAGCCCTGAGATTTTAGAAGTCTCTCTTTACTCGTCCTTCTCAATGGTGCTGCATTGGAGGCACTTTCAGGGTCAGAGGAATGAGATCCATCATTGTTACTGGTTTTGGTATATGAATACGCCATGGGGAGTTTGCCAGCCTCTCCCATATGGGCAGTAAACTCTCTGTAGCTTGCCAGGTTCTCCAAGAGGGAGAACTAAGCTATAAGATGTCACTTCTGGGAGCTTGGTTTTATAGTCTCTAGATGTTGGCTATTGATGGGATTACATGGCTCAGGGCCCAGTTTCTGGGTGTGACTGCCTAGCTACTGGAAAATGGGGGATCTGGGCGGAAGAGGCACAGTCCCGATCTGAGCAGGCTTGGAGATCTCAGCCCTGGATCCTGCAAACCTGGGTTCCTCTGCTGGTTCCTTCATGCGTGAGGCTCATCCAAACATGTTGAGAGGGGCCTTGAGCATGGCTGTGGCTGGGTTCCAAAGGTCTTCAGCTGCCAGGGCTCTGCTCAGGGCAGGGAGGAAAACTCAATATAACTGCTCTGAGGGGTCCCGGAGAAGACAGCCAGGCATGGGGGCAAGAGACTCTGCCTACAATAAAGATAAGTCTTCAAAAGGAATACTGTGTTTCCATCATTATATATTATTATGGGGATGGGACACATCCAATAATATTTAGAGGCTACTGCAAACTCTATACTTGGGACCATGAAGGGATGGGTATAGACCTCATACCTCCTGCATGCAAAATATGTACTGGGACCCAGGAAACTATCTCTCTAGCCTCAGGAAATAGATAGTATTTAAGCCCACAGTCAAAAGGTGCTCTTCGCTTCTGGCCTATTCTAACTTCTCCTTGCCTCCCCCCAACTTTGGTTTTGTTTTTACCACCCAAGCAGTCAAATCCAGTATATCCTAAGCTAGTTCTAAATAGATGCTTCAAAATTCTAGGAGCTGAGTAGTTGTGTAAACCTGAACAGGGAGCTTAACCTCTCTATATCAATGTCATTGATAGTCTTTCCCCAAGGATCCCCACAGATTAGCCCCAGAAATAAATTATTTTGCCTGTCAATATATTATTTTTCCTGAAAATGCATTTTGTTAAGAGTTCAGACATTAAGTGAGAGATTACCCTGCACCATCTATCTAATCAATTTTGTCTCTATAATCCAAGAAACTGTCTGAGAATGGTTAGAAAGAAAATAAAATGATGAAAGTTTTACAGGAGAAAAACATAATATCCATGAGAATTGGCATCCTCTGATTAGAACAAGTGAATTAGCAGTTTTAGGAACTTCTGGGAAAAAAATCTTTCACAACCTTAGAATTTTCTAGTAGTCAAATGTAAAAAAAATGTTATATGTAATATATAGTAATAAAATGTTAACTCAATAGATCCAAAATATCATTTTAATACATGATTAGAAAACAATTATGAGCCACTTTACTTTTTTGGTTTGTTTTGAGGCCATACCCTATGATACTCAAGGCTCTCTCTTGACTCCGCACTCAAAGATCACATCTGAAGTACAAGGAGAGAGCCCTACCCAATGTACTATTACTTTGGCCCCAAGGGTTACTTTTTGCACTTAGAGTTTAAATCTGATGATGCACAGCTCATTTCATTTGACTCCTCTCATTTCAAGTGCTCAATAGTCTTATGTGGTTACTTGTATTCAACAGCATGACTGACAAAGCATTAACCAGTAGGCATCTGGAGACTGGGGACAAGCATGGATGAAAGCAAAAGTACTATGCTGAAAGACAAAGATTAAGTAGAAACTTAAATGTTGCTTCCCTGTTGCTCTCTCCACACAGCCATCTTTCTTTTCCTTTTTATTTTCCTTTTGGATCACACCCAGCGATGCTCAGGGTTGTTACTCCTGGATCTGCAGTCAGGAATTGCTCCTGGCGGTGCTTGGGGGGCCAAATGGGATGCTGGGGATTGAACCCAGGTCAGTCACGTGCAAGGCAAACACCTACTCACTGTACTATCGCTCCGCCCCCCCCCCCAGCCATCTTTCTTCAACTTGACTTTTACAAGTCAGGCAACTAAGTTTACTAACCAAAGAAGTTTTTAAATGCAAGTATATAGCTGAGGGTCCCCAAACATTTGAGGGAATTACTTAATATTGGGGTATGCAGTGAGATAAAAAGAGAGATCCCTGCAATAAGTTTCAGGAAGCCATAAACCAAGGTGTGACTTGTGTGAAAGGAGTTATCCTCCTACCAGCCCAAGGCTGCTGACTTTGGATGACACTGATCAAACCCACGCATTCCATGGGAGACAATTGAGCAGAACAAGGCTCCTGATAAGACGTGGAATGTTGACCCCCAGAGTTCAGAGTCCTTAATTAAGCCCTAGTAAAGGGCTACTCTTGGCTAAGGCAGCTAAAAAAGGGCTATAGAAGCAGGTTCCCAAGGCAACTCGGAGCCTACCACTTTTAGGTTGCCCACACCGCTAGGAAGTCCACTCAAGAGTCAGCCACATCCCAGCCCAGACTAGTTGATTGATTCCATGGGACTCTTCTCTATCCTCTTTCATATTTCCTGAATGGAACTTTTCTACTTCACTATTTTGCTTTCTCCTGAAATTCATTTCTGGGAAGTAGGCAAAAGAACCTAGAAAATCTGGGCAAAGATCACAAGTGATTTTCCTGCCAAGGTTATAAACTTACTTCAGCCTGAGAACTGCAGCTTTCAAAATATGGAGGGGAAAGTGGGTGCAGTTAGGAACCAGCTCCCCTCTGCACAGGTCAATTGGATTTCAGGTACAGCTTGACAGCTGTGGAACTGGCAGTACGGGAGGATCTTCAGACGCTTCTGCAGACTTTCACCAATCCTGGTTTCCTCAAATGATAGAGAATAATGTTGGGATATGATTTTTTGAGTATTTGCAATAAGTTCTTTCTCTGTTTTACTTTTCTTGGTCTTTGGGCACACCAGGTGGTGGTGCTCAAGGCCTACTCCTGGTTCTGCACACAGGGGCTCAGGGAGCACTCCTGTTGAGGCTCTCGGACCATATGAGGTGCTGGGGGTTGAACCTGGGTCAGCTGCATGCAAAGTAGGCACCCTACCCTCTGTACTAACACTCCAGCCCCAAATTCCTGCACTTCTTTCAAGCAGAGGCCCTGTGTGTCACACAGGATGTTGGAAAAACATATATTCTTGAAAAATAGAAATAGGGTCTCTCTATTTTGGGGGGCCTTGGGGGCTTCAGCCATAACTGGTTGTACTAAATGCTTACTCTGACTCTGCATTTAGGTATCAGTCTTGGCAAAGGTTGGGGGACCATATGGGAAGTCAGGGATCGAATCTGGGTCAGTCACATACTAGACAAGAGCCTTACAGCTGTACTATTGCTTTCGTCCCCTGGGATCTTCATATTCTTAATGTACAGAGAAAGAACTCTCCTCAGTCTGGCATACTCTCTTACTCTAAAGTCAAGTCAGAAAGATTTACTGTCCAGGGGCTGGAGCGATAGTACAGCAGGTACGATGTTTGCCTTGCACGTGGCTGACCCAGGTTCGATTCCCAGCATCCCATATGGTCCCCCAAGTACTGCCAGGAGTAATTCCTGAGTGCAAACCCCTGAGCATTGCAGGGTGTGACCAAAAAAGCCAAAAAGAAAAAAAATTACTATCCATTATAAAAAGTCCCCTGTGCTTGGGACATTGTGTATGCAGATATCATTTCAACTTCTTTGTATTGTCCTATGGAAAAGAAAAAAATAAAGAAAAGAAATAGAATAAAAAGTAAAAAAAATAAGGAAAAAATTTAAAAAATAGAAAAAAGAAAAGAAAGGAGGAAAAGAAAGTGAAAAAGAAAAAAGAGAAAAGGAAAAAAGGAAAGAAAAAGAAAAAATAGGACAAAAACAAGCGAAAAAAAAAAACCAAAAAGAACTTCAAGACTTAGCAATGTTGCAAAACAAAGGCAAGGCAAGGCAAGCAAGACAGGGTAAGAAAAAAGGGAAATCAGTGCAAGGAAATAAAAAAATGCAAGGACAGGCAATGCAATGCAAGGCAAGGAAGGGGGAAAAAAACCAAGGCAAAGCAAGGTAATGCAAGGTAAGGCAAGGCAAGACAAGGCAATAAAAAAAAAAGGCAAGTCAAGGCAAGATAAGGCAAGAAAAAAAGGCAAGTTAAGGCAAGCAATGCAAAGCAAGAGAGGAAAAAAAAGACAAGGAAGAGCAAGTCCAGAAAAAACAGTCAAGGCAAAGGAAGGCAATGCTAGAAAATAAAGGTAAGGCAAGACAAGTCAAGGTAAGGCAAGAAAAAAAGACAAGTTCAGACAAGGCAATGTCGGAAAGGAAGGAAAAAATAGGCAAGGCAACACAGAGAAGGCAAGAAAAAAGTAAAGGCAAGACAAGGCAAGTGAAGAAAAAGTCAAGGCAAGACAAGACAAGAAAAGAGAAAAAAAGTCAAGGCAAGGTAAGGAAAAAACAAAAGAAAAAAAGAACAAAAAAGAAAAGAAAGGAAAAAGTAAAAAAAAGTAAATAAAAAAAGGTAAAGAAAAGAAAAAGAGGAAAAGAGAAAAAAGAAAACAAAGGAGAAAAAAGAATGAAGAGAAAGTAAAAAAGAAAAAGTTAAAAAAAGAAAAAATAGAAAACAGTGAAATAATAGAAAAAAAGAAAAAAGAACAAAAAAGAAAAGAAAGGAGAAAAAGAAAAGGAAGAAAAGAAAGTAAAAAAAGGAAAAAGGAAAAAAGAAAAGATAAAAGAATAAAAAAGAAAAAATAGAGAAAAAAGGATAGAAAAAGAAAAAAATAATAACGGGAAGAATGGGGGAAGAGCATTACTTAAGACACATGCAACCCATGTGATCAGCACCTACAGCCCACATGATCAGCAAGTGGAACCAGGTTATCAACACCTGGAGTCCATATGATCAGCACATGCAGAAAAGAATGCTGAAGCTATTGATGTTGATGCTAAAACTCTGGGAATTGCTAATATCCAGGGATCTCATATCTTTTTCCTGCATCCTTGATGACTATGAAAACTAATTTGTTGACCTGCACAGAGTAAAATATTAGGCTACAATTTTTGGTCAAAAAATTATTAAAACAACAAAAGTAGGGATGAAAAAAGAGTATAAAAGGGAAGGCACTGGCCTAGCATGTGGCGGCTTTGACTCTTGACCCTGGTCCCACCCCACACACACCAAGTGGTCCCCTGTGTACAGAGAGAGTCGCTCCTGAGCACAGAGCCAAGAATAGGCCCTGAGCACCACCAGTGTTGTCCAAAAGTGAACAAAGGAAAATTTGGGGGAATTAAAACTGTGATGGTGGAAAACCAAAATTCACTAAAATGATTAGGAAAAGTAAGTTTAGGGAAATAGAAGAAAGGAGTAAGAAAAGTACATTATTCATCTAGGAAAGTTTAAGAATTTTAGAATATCAAATGTGAAGCCGAAATCCCTCCGAAATCCATAGCTCATTGGATAAAATTAGATATACATTGCAAATCACACAAAATTCAGAAAATTAGAGAAAAATAGAAAAAACTTGCCAATATTTAAAGGGAAATTCTTATAAGGATTCCATCATTATAATTGCTTCAGATCTCTAAATATGCTTAGCAGAAGTTAAAACCAATATAATAACCTTTAAAATTGTGAGAACTTTCTTTTTTAGTCATAATATTAACCTAGTGTGAAGACAGAATAAAAATATTTTTCAGACAGGGAATGGTTAAAAAAAGAAAAGAAACATAAGAAATTCTGGATTATGGTGAACAGAAATTCTCAAAGTAAAAGTCATATGTAAGAGGTGGAAAATGGCCTGGTCAGAATAAAATATGATAAAATGTTCTGTCTGAGAAAGATATATTCAAGAAGCTGAAATCAATAGAGTCATATATTTAAAAATATTGAGGACATTTAAACTATTTTCAACTGACAGTACATAAAAAATGAAACAAAGGTCAAAGATAAGATAATTACTAACTTCTAGGAAAACAAAAACTAAACATGCACTACTGGAAAAGTAAGATACTTACATTTTATTCAGAGATGAAAAATAGTATTAGTACAGTTGTGACTGTGTAATCACAAAATCTCAATATACTTGATATTGTGAAGTCACCAGTTTGAGGAAATAAGAGACAAAGTAGTGGATTTGTGGGAGGTGGAGGTGATGTAGGAAAAACATTAAATCTTGATTTTTCAGTAGTAGCCATTATGGAGAAGATTTTGCATGTTGCTAAAAGATATGAAAGAAAAAAATTAAGACTGTTAATGTATTATTACTGTGTGTTATTGTATGTATATATGCCAAGGTCAGGTTCTGTTGTCATTATATTCTTACATTTAGTAGCTGGCATGAGGACAGTGGTCTACGTCGAATATTGAGTTTTGGCCTGGCTTCAGTATGAGCACTACCGGGAGTGGCTCAGGTGTCCTCTGTCACCACTTGGGCCAGGTATTTTCTGGGAATGGACCCTGGACTGCTGACACTGCTTGGGAGCTCCCTCTGTACAATACCAACACACACAGATTTAAAAATTGATGTGTGGACTGAAGCAATAACACAGTGGGTAGGGTGTTTGCCTTGCACAAGGCTGATCTGGGTTCAAATCCCAGCATCCCATATGAGCACTGCCAGGGGTAATTCCTGAGTGCAAAGCCAGGAGTAATCCCTGTGCATCACCAGCTGTGACCCAAAAATCAAAAATAAAATAAAATAAAATAAAGATTAATGTGTGCGTGTGTGTGTGTCTGTCTGTGTGTGTGCCTCTAGACTTAAACTTGGTTGTGTTTGGAGAATGACTTGGTGTTGGTTACTAGTTTTGTATATTGTATCACACATATAAAAAACAAACACTAGATAGCAGCAACAAACAAACAGCAACAAAGAAGATGCAATGTGACCCTGCATTGTATTTCATCCCGACTCTGCTGCCAAGGTTAGTGGGCATGGCAGCAAAGGTTTGGTTGCGTGTAGGGATCCTGGTGTGCCACCAATGATCTTAGGGCAGCTGTGGGTGGCAGTTGGCTTCCCCTTGTCCCTCTGGGAAGAGAAGGCTCCTCAAAGAAGCACTGAGGCCATGAATAGAGCATTCACCTTCCAGGAGGGTTCCTCAAGGGGGGTGGATGAAAACACAAAGAAAGACTTTGTCTGGGCAGATGGAATAGGTCCTGGGCAGAAATTGCCCTGACATTGACTCCTCCCTCATTGCCTTAGGCCCCAGTCTTGGGAAAGAAAGGCTCTATCTATTTTTTTTTCTCTCTCTTTTTTTAATTGTTTAAAGCCAGGGTGCCATGGACTGAATGTGTCCCAATTCATCTGGTGAAACTTAACTCCCTGAGGTGCTGCTTGGAGGATGAGGAGTCACTGGGAAGTGGTTAAGAATAATGTCTTGGAACAGAAACCTGAGTGCACCCCTGCTGTCACATAAGGTTAGGGGTTGTGGGGGAACATTGAGGAAGTGGGCTTCTCTCCAGGAACTGAATTTGCCAACCTAATGATTTTAATGGTTTAATCTTGGATTATGAACCACCAGAACTGTGAGAATTAAGTTTAAAACCAACACCTGCGCCCCCCCGCCCCACCCTGTGGATGGCATTTCTGTTACCATGGAACAGACTTGACGCAGCACGTTTATAATTAGGAATGGAAACAAGGATAAACCCGTGTAATGATTGGTGCCATGGGATCTTGGCTTTCTCCCTAGCATTGATATCGGTGGGCCCCATGGGTGGCTCATGTGAAGTGGGGAGGAGAAAGATGATCACTTTCTCCCAATCTGCCTCTGTCACCCAAGACCCAGAGTTACTGGGTTTTTATCTCACCTCGCAGAAACGAATTTCAGGAGTAGATGGGCAATGAAATCGCACAGTTTTTATTTGGAGGTTTTGAAGGGAAGAAGGAAGAGAAAGTGGGAGAGAGTGGAGAATAACGTGCTCAAGAGAGAATGCCAGGCTTCCCCGGGGGTGGAGAGAGCCCCTACACACATGCCAACATTAGACATGAAAGCATGAAAGTACACATCTCAAGAGTGGAGATGTGGGCGACACATGTGCTCAGGCACCACATATGCTCGGCCACATGGGCGCAGGCAACATAGAGGCTCGAACGGCATATAAGCACCCTTTCTTTCTTCAAGGTGGCCTTTATAGGGTTTCTCCAACCTGCCCCCATGTGGGGCTTCAAAGTCCATTGCTAAGGAGGTTGTCAAGGGGGGAGAGTTGGGAGTGGTGATGGTCTTCTTTGAAATTCCTGGTCTTTTGTTCCTGATGGAGCTTCTGTCCAAGGGGGGGTCCACCCTCCTCAGGGTCTATTACAGACTGGCACTGGCACCAGTTCTGCATGAGGTCAGGACTAGTACTTCCCAGGAAATTTGCTGCGATTGCCTTGGGAGGGGCCTTCCCTATCTGCCTGCCTACCTACATCAGCTTTTTTTAAAAAAAATTTTATTTATTTATTTTTTAAATTTTTTAATTTTTTTATTGAGTCACCATGTGGAAAGTTACAAAGCTTTCAGGTTGAGATTTAAACCTGAAAGCTTTGTAACTTTCCACATGGTGAATTAATAAAAGAAATTAAAAAAAAGAAAAAAATCTCAGTTATACAATGCTCGAATACCCATCCCTTCACCAGTGCACATATTCCACCACCAAGAATCCCAGTATAGCTCCACCCCGCAAACCCACATCTCTAACCCCCCCACGCCCCTAGCCCCCTACCCTTAGCCCCCCGCCTGTGTAACTAATAAATTTCACTTTACTTTCACTTTGATTGCATTCAATATTTCAACAAAACTCATTATTATTGTTTGGAGAGTCTCTCCCCTAAAGTCAGACCTGCTGAAAAGGAAGCATTAGATAATTTGTTTTCCATTTCTGAGGATGAAGAGGTATGAGGTCGAGTGACCACACTTAGCGGCCTCTCGGTTTTGGGTTTCTGTATTTTAGTAACTAAGTCCAGAGAGATATCTGCCAGAAGTTGCATCATTGCCAACTTGTACTTCTCAGTTACATTATATTCCACATATGAGTGCAATCTTTCTATGTCTGTCTCTTTCTTTCTGACTCATTTCACTCAACATGATACTTTCCATGTTGATCCATTTATATGCAAATTTCATGACTTCATGTTTTCTGAAGGCTACATAGTATTCCACTGTGTAGATGTACCAGAGTTTCTTTAACCAGTCATCTGTTTTGGGGCACTCTGTTTTTTTCCAGATTCTGGCTATTGTAAACAGTGCTGCAATGAACATAGAAATACATATGCCATCTTTACTATACCTTTTTGCCTCTCCGGGATATATTCCCAGGAGTGGTATTGCTGGGTCAAATGGAAGCTCAATTTCTAATTTTTTGAGAATCGTCCATATTGTTTTCCAAAAGGGCTGAACCAGTCGGCATTCCCACCAGCAGTGAAGAAGAGTCCCTTTCTCCCCGCAGGGCTCTATATCCAAAAAAGAGGGAATACACATTCTTTTCCACTACATCAGCTTATGAGCCTGTCTTGAAGCTCCTACCAGTCACAGGACTCAGGGAGGTCCGGGCAGATGTTTAGCAAACAATGCCTTGAGGGGGCTTCTGCTCGCTGTCAGAGCACAGCGTGTAAGGGAGGGAAGATGAGGACAGGGAAGAAGAGTTTGGACCTGGTCATGTAGAGCAGATTGGATAATGACCGGTGCTATGTAAGTACTCCTAGTGGCATGTGTGACAGAGTTGAGGAGCAGAAGTTTTCGCTCCTTGATGTGTTAATCAGAGACAACCTCGTGGCTGAGTAAGACTTGGAGGCAAATGCAAGGGGTCTGTGGGTTAAATGGTCGGGGGAAAACATTCTTGAAAGAAAATAGCTTGAATAAGGATATAGGAATTTGCAAAAATGAACTTCAACTTAAGTGTCAACAATGTGCCAGAATTATTATTAATCTTATATAGTGCCAAAGATCAGTTTTCTGTTCTGTGTAAGTTCAGGGTTAGTCTATGGCAGAGCCAAGATTCAGAGTTGTCTGGGTCAAAAATCTGTGCTTTTCCCATTTCTCAGAGTCACCTACTGCACAGATGAAAGAGAGCATGAGGGTTTTCAGGAAAGAATTGGGTCCCCAAGTCAGAAGCAACAAAATTCAAATTCAAGAGCCAGGATACTGTGGTTAGAGTATGTGGCAGCGTGCACAATCCAACCTGGACTGGGTTCCCAGCACCACACGGCCCCTCTAGCATCACTGGCACTGCAGGGCCCAAGCAGCATTACTTCCCTGGTCCTTTTCACAGTGAACTACCAGACTGAGTGAGTGAGAACTGCCAGCGTCTGCCCTAGCCCCAGCCCCTCCTGCCTTCTGAGTACTGCTAAGAAAGCTCCAAAAATAAACCGAACTCAAGTTCAAGTAGTTTATTCTGGAATTGACTCCAGGAATCTTGGACATGGGAATGGGGAAAGATGACAGGATAGGAAATACAACCAACAAAGTTCATGAAAAATACAAGATGCTGCTGTAGGTAACTAGAAACTAAATTCTGTTGCAGGGATTCGGGCATCCAGAGCAAAACCTGCAACCATATACTATGTTTTTCTTTCTCCAAGGGAGAATAGGTGGGTGGCAAGTGACACGGGGGCATTAGGGCGTGGTTTGGGAACTTTGGTGGCGCTGAGGTAACTGTATTCCAAGCCCACAAATGTAAACACCACTGTAACACACATGACCTTAATTCTAATACATTTAAAATTGTTTTAAGCTTAGAATTACATAGTTGTTTTAAAATTTAGGTTTACATAGTTGTGTTCAGGGTTGGAGCGACAGCACAGTGGGTAGGGCGTTTGCCTTGTAAGTGGTCAACCCGGATTTGATTCCTCCACCCCTCTGGAGAGCCTGGCAAGCTACCGAGAATATCTCGCCCGCATGGCAGAGCCTGGCAAGTTACCTGTGGCATATTCAATTTGTCAAAATCAGTAACAAAAAGTCTCACAATGGAGATGTACTGGTGCCCGATCGAGCAAATTGATGAGCAACGGGATGACAGTGACAGTGACAATTGTGTTCAATAGGTTTTCAGGCTTACAGTGTTCCCACCTCCAATTCCAGAACACTCCTGGGTTCTCCTCTTCCTGTTTTGCTAGTTATAGGGGGAGCCACCGAGGAAACCCCACAGATCACACGGAGATGCTCTTTGTCACATCCTTCTCCATCTTGATAGTTGAGGAAGTTGCACTGGTCCCAGAGGACATCTGCCGATCTGTCTCTGGGTTTGTGCCTTTGTCTGTGTCTGGGGCCAGGATGAAGAAATGCTCCTGGAAAGTGGGTGTTACTCAGGGAACTGTTCTTCATGAGCAATGAAGCCATTAAAAAGTGTTTTGTAGCAGGGTTGTGGTACTACAGTGAGCAAGACACTTGCCTTACACTTAGAATCCCCAGCACCGCCCCCCCCATATGGTCTTCCAAGTACCACCAGGAGTAATGCCTGAGCGCAGAGCCAGGAGTCCTGAGCACAGCCAGCCAGGTGGCCCCCACCCCCCACATAAGGTCCATAGCAAGATAAACCTTATATTTATGTCTGTTCATCCTGGAAATGGAATGCTAATTGACTCATATTGTCATTCATCTTCTGAAGCTTGCTGGGCTCATGTCCCTTCAGTACTACTGGGAATATGTATCACTGTGATCCTGCTCTTCCCTCTCAAAGTTTTCCATTGAGCCCTGAAGATGAATTTCAAGATGTCTCTTCCCTCTTCTCTCACCTCTCAGAGATATCTCCTGATTCTCTTTCTCCAACCTCCCTTGTTCCCATCTCTTCCTTGTTCCCAGGAACATTTTTTGAGCATCTGTTATGTGACAGTGGTCGATAAAAGAGACATTGTCCTCTCTTTCTGTGTATTTCTTGTAATCTGTGCACTGTAGCCGCCACTGTTGTTTTCTCCCTATGTCCTTTCATACGTGGCACTTTAGTACATATCTATCAAATTATCAGCATACGTGATCCTTTGCTTAGCTTGTTCTTTCATTTTTTCCCTGGCCTGCAGAGCTTACTTTCTACTTAGATCGCAGACTAGAAATACTGGAAAATTAATGCCTCCACCCCATTCCTTAGTCAATTGCTACAAAACAAAATTCATCTATTGTTGGACAGTTGGGTTGTTGGATATTTCCATATACAGCCGATTGTACTTAGCACTGTAGTGAACATAGGAGTGTTCATATCCTTTCGGATTAGTGCTTTTGCATTTCAGGGTTAGATGTCAAGAAGTGCAGTCTTTGGCCATAATCTTTATTATTAGTTTTTTTAAAGACATCTACAAACTGTTTTCCGTAGAGGCTGAACCAGACAATATTCCCAGTAGCAGAGAACAAGAGTTCCTTTTTAAATATCAAATTCCCGACAACACTGGTTGTTTTCAGTAATTTTTATGTATGCTATTCTCTTTGGGCACACTTTTTTCAAACATTCTTTAACTTCCTGCAATTTATCATCCATGGATAATTGAAGGATTAGCACCTGACAGCTGTTTCACCCTTGTCGGGAGAAGAATTTTTTAGACTTTGTGGTCTATACCACACAATATAACAGATACATTTGACCTTGTGATCTGGTTCAAATATGAATTCATGAAAATAATTTATTGCTTATATGTGATAGCTTCTATTTTACTAAACTTGGTTTCTTAAAATAAAATTTTACCAGGATGGAGGAGAGATATGGTTTAGTGACAAAAAGCATCATCTTTGCAAGCATGAAGTCATGAATTTGATACCCAGTGCTGCCCTCATGCGCTAAGCAAAGTCCTGGTAGTTCTGTTCCCGGGACTCCCAGCACCACAACAGAGAGAAGCATCTCTGCTACACAGCTGGGTGCGTATGCACCCCCTTATGAGTCATATGCAGATCACGTAAGAACAAGAGGTGACCTCATGTGAGCCACGTGTGAGATAAGCAGCAACCTCCCAGGCCACACCACACCCAGGATGTGCATGAGCACCACCACTAAATGACTCCACCCTGACAGGCATGTGTGCAAGCCATACGGTGAGAGTTTACAACCTTCTCTGAGCACCCAGCCAGGTATGTGTGGCTTTGATCATCCACAACACCAAAGGGAAGAGAAAGAGGGAAATGCTATGCAATTATTATACATCAAATTTACTTTTACAAATATATTCCTCATAGTCCCAGTTGAGTTCTTCTATCATTAGTGTGGGGAACCAGGCAGTTCCAGGGATCAAAACTGGGTCAGCCTTGTGCAAGGTAAGCATCATAACATTTGTACTTTTTCTCTGAACTTGAAAATCTAGATTTTAATAAACACCCCAACATTTTTTTTGACAGAGAAATGGTTCTGGATATTGAAGCCAGAGCATCATATACGCAAAGCACATGCTTTACTTCTGAGCTACATACCCAGACCCTCATTAGGAGACTCAGCTGCAAGGCTGAAGAAATAACTCAATGGGGCTGAGTTTTTGTATGCAAGAACCCTGGCTTCAATCCCTGTCACTGCATGGTCCTCTGCTGGGAGCACCTCTAAGAGCACCCCTTGATCAGTGAGTAGAAAGCAGTCCCCAGAACTGCCACAGCAAGTGAGAGAAAGGAAAAGAGAGCCATTCTGATGCAGGTTGTTGGTGACCTGCACTTTGAGGAGATATTGTAAAACGTTGCTGTACCACAAGGCCTGGGAATCTAGAAGTGACATTTCTTGCTCTCCCTTTCTGGACAGGCTTGAGGTGCAAGTTCCAACGTGCACACATAAGACTGATGACAGGGAATGGGTGGAGGCAGCAGTTCTTTTCCACCAGCAAGTTGCTCCCCAAGGCATTGGGTGGGCTTCTCTGGGTGTCTGAGATGACTCTGGTGCTGAATGGCAAGGCCTGGGTTGGCACTGTTGTTAGTCATGACTGTAGGTGGGGGCCTCACCCGGTACTGGCAGTGACAAGGGGCAGTTTCCTGGTCAGAGGACTCCTCCCTGGCCACTGTGGCGATGTGGTCCACTTTGTATCAGCTCTGTGTCAGTCTGCACAAAGGAAAGCAAAGGATCCCTTGGAAGCTAAGTTCTAGGGTATGGTTTGAGACTTGTTGCTTTTTTCGGTGGAAGTAGTGATGGTTCTGGAGATGGAAATGCAGGACACACACAGAAGTGGCATGTGCTCTGCCAACACCACATCCCTGGGCCCCTTAGCAGTCATTCTTGAAGTTTGGTGTCAACTTTCCTTTGACACCCTGCACAGAATGATTTTGTGCCTGATCTACTGAGAACAGATTCTGTCTTCAACAATTGTGCCTGGAGTGATATCCCAGTCACACTGAAAAGCCAACCCACAAGGCTCTAAAGCCAGCTATTTTAAAAAATATTTTTTCTTTTTTTTTAAGGTAATGCCCACAAGGTGATGTTCAGGAGCTATTTCTGGCACTGTGCTCAGCTTTGACCCGTTACAGTGCTCAGTGGATCATTGTACTGCCAGGGTTTCAAACTGGTGTCATGGTCACTAAGACAGAATTTGAGGCGAATGTCTTAACCCCCTATATTATCTCCCAGGTGCCTAAGGCCAGGTCTTTATTTTGGAATCAGACAGTATCAGTTGTATGAATCCTTCTCCAGACCTTCTCCAGCTTTCAAGTAAAACTATAGAACAAAGTAACCCTAAAATTCTGTCTGCAAAAGACAAGTCTATCCTGTGATCCAGACTGCTCAGTAAAGATGCTGTAGACAAAATTCTTTCAGCAATGACAGCACTGTTGGAGCCACTGTGATCACTTCCAAAGGCCCTATTTGAAACGGAAGCACTCATGGTGATCATTTTCTGGGCAGTTTGCTAGGAAGTGGTGTCTGTTTATCTGGTAGTCACTATGTAGGTAATGAGGTAATAAAATGAGAGATGACACAGTATTGTTTTCAAGATTTTCTCAGTCAGACACCCTAGCCTATCATTATTCTCAGTGTGATAAAAGCTCTAGTGAAAAAAAAAAAAGCCTTAAGATTACCCTGCACATGAGGTCTACACAGCTCATGTGGCCTGAATCCAGAGCCTCATTCCTACAGACAGCTCTTGGAAGCATGTAATACCTATGTGTCCCTAGTAATACCTTAGTCATGCAACGAGAATCCCACAAAGGGCCTGTAGGGAACTGCAAGGCAAGATGTGTAAATAATACCAGGAAATGTGTTTAATGAGGAGTTTGAGTCTATGGAAATTATATTAAATCAACCTCATATTCAAAAGCAAACCAAAAAATCAAGTGAGCCCTATAGTTAAAATACCAGTTCTAATTAATGCAAATTTTAGTATGTGCATTTATGAATTTGCTAGTGAAAAATACGTCCATTCTAGTTTTGTCTTGAGAACTTAATGAGAGCGGGGAGAGGTTAATGAGAAGATCAATCAGAGGCAAGTTGGTACTTTGGAATGATGATGGTGATTAAAAAGAGGGGGGAAAATCTTCGGCAAATTTGATTGGCAAAAATTTTGGTTAAAGAAGTCAACAGAAACCGAGAATCTTGGCTAGTCCAACTCAACTGTTTTTGAGCTCAACAGAGAATGATTGTCACCTAGCTTCAATTCTCCTTCCAAGTCCACTCTCCACTCTACTTCATGCTGCTCTGTGGCCTTTCTAGACCATCACTACCATAGAGCCAAAGGGTAGCACGGAGCTGTGATGGATCTCAATCACCCCTCCCAGGCACTGTCACCCAGCTCTGTGATGTAACTTTATGAGCCAGATCACTAAACTCCTTTTGTCCTCAGACTTCTGATTAGATTGACGATGAGAGGCATTGGCAGAAACTAGAGGAAACAAAGGATAGTGGTTTGGACATTTATTCCACTGGTTCTTTTTCTGAGGGCTCAGGGTTCCAAAGATTAATTTCCCATTTGAGCCACTCTCTCAAGGGGTACACAGTCCTCTTTCATAGCTACACTGACTTGCAGTCTGGCATGGTCACCTCTTCTGACCAATGAGTGCTAGGCACTCTCCACTGTGGATAACTCTGGGGTGCATCTCCATTCCTCATTGTTACTCTTACCCCAGAGGGAACCATACCTTCAATAAACGCTGCTTGGTTTCTTCTATTTTCCCTGGAGACCCTACATGGAAATTTACTATTCTTAGAACATTTTTTTCTTTTCTTTCTTTCTTTTTGTTTGTTTTAGGGTCACATAAAGCAGTGCCTGGGGGCTACTCCTGGCTCCGTGCTCCTACTACTACTTGTGCAAGGGTGCTCAGGGACCCTACAATGCCAGGGATCAAATCCAGGCCTCCTGCATGAAAAGCATGCACTCAGCCTATTGAACTGCCTCCCCAGCCAACTATTTGAGCAGAACCAGTGAGGCTAATCTGCCTGCTCTCCAAAACACCAAGTTAGCTCAGCTTTGTCTAGGAAAGACCTGAAAAGAGCTTTTCTCAGTTTCCTATGGCATAGTCATCTCCCCAGTGTGATTCTGAAGAACTGAGCCAATTAGTGCAGCTTCCTTTCAGAGTGAAGGTCAGCTTATCTCTTTATCTGAAGGGGATAAAGGTAGGGCAGTTCCTTGTTGACCTCTGAGTGCCTGAATCAGCTGGATCCCAGACATTCCAGGTGCATGTACAGCCCATTTTATTGGGATACTCTTTACTGTGCTTTTAAAACATTGAATTTGTACAAATTGAAGGATGGTGGCAACCCTGCATGAAGTCAGTCCAACAGTGCCATTTTCCCAATAATGTGTGCTCACTGGCTGTCTCTGAGTCATATTTAATGAAGGTATCACATTTCACCACATAATCAATGCAAATAACATGCCAATTATTTTCACAAAAATTTGGGGTATGGGAGGAATAGTGGGAGTGCAACCATTATGTGATGGTTTTATTAAAAAGCTATGTCAGTATTACTTAAAAACCATTTATTACTAAACCATTTGGTAAGAGATTGGCATACTTTATGTATCCATATATATATATATATATATATGATAAAATTTAACAGTCCAAATCAATGCATATCATTTCTTTTTGGCAGTTTAGTGAGCATTATTCCTGGGGTTGGGAGGATGTTAATATATTACTTGTTATTTATTTAAGCCTTATTGTCAAATATTACACTTGAGAAAATTTACTACAGTGTTGCAATGTACAGACTCATGAAATTTAGTCTTCTGTGTCCAAGGATTCTGTGCTGTGCCCCTTCTATTGTCTTCGTTATCACTCATTTAAGATGTTCACTTCATAGCTCTGCTACAGCACACCATCTTCATATCCATGTAGGGCATTCAATATAAGTCCTATCTTTTTTGCATTTTTGTATGACTTTTTCATGTAGTATATAGTTCTAATTCTATTATGGGGTGTAGGGACTCCCGAGCGGTGCTCAGGGTACCTGGGGGCCCCTCCTAGCAGTTCTCTGCCCACTGGACTAGCAGTTCATTGTGAGTGCCTGAGCTGCTTAGTCATGTGGTGCTAGAAAATACCTGTACCATCCCAGCAGTGCTCAGCAGCCCCCAGAGCTGCATCGGGCAATGCTTCGGGACCATGTGATGTAGCGATAGGTGTGGGGTCAGTTGCAGGAATGCAAGCTCCTGATGCCCTGTACTATCTCCTCAGCTCAGATCCTAATTCTTAACAATGCATGAACAGAACAGCTCCAAGGATGGCACTTCAAATTTTCAGCAGAGTCCATAGGTGATCACCATTCATCATCTACTCTTTGTAGGAACAGCACACTTGGTTTTAAAAAGCTTGCTAACACACAGAGCCAGGGACTGTAAGGCAGATGTTAGATCACCGGAAATGACTCTGTTTAAGTCATATTTTCATGGAAAACTTGCTCTATTTTGTTTACAGTTTGCCCTTGAAATCCATCTAAAAAATGTAGAGCTGGTTATTTCCGTATATCACTGACAGAGGAGCTATGTAGTTCAGCCACTGTAAGAAGATGCAGGTCTTAACTATATCACATGAGTTATTCATAGCAGCTTCCCCTGTCCCCAATTCTCCTAGTGCCCAAAGTTCATCATTAGGTTGAATGATGATTCCCTTTGTGCTGCAACGCTCTCAACAAACCGTGCAAGTGGGTTTTTAGAGACATACTGGCAATGCCTGTCAGCTGAGAATTCTAGGCTCATGTTTCACAGTGTGCAAGCGAGATGACAAAAGCACATCCTTGTGCTATTGGTGAAGGTTATAAATCAACTTTTTGACTGAAAAAAGAAACAGGGTGGAATGATTATGTGGTAAAATACATTCCATAAAAGGTGTGCTTTCTACATATTGCTATTGAACACTGAATAGAATGCAGTATAGTATAGTATAGTATAACCGTAAGTTTTATATGTACTAGGAAACAAAAATTTATGTGACTCACTTTATTGCAGTTCTCGCAATATTGTATTATTGTAGCAGTCTGGAACCAAACCTTCTCCAAGGTGTGCTTATATTGCTAAGTTCAAGATATTAAAATGTTTTTTTAAGTTTCTACCTTTTTGTTAAAGTCACACCCCTATCCAGTTAACTAGAGCAATGCAATGCAAAAGTAATCTGGGGGTCAACTGAGTGTTGGTGTGCAAACAAAAGCAATTACAGTGGAAAAAGTCTACTACATTCAGTTAACTTATTATTATTGTTTATTCTTCTTCTGGTGTTTAAGACTTTTGTTTTCCTGATAAAGGAGGTAGTGTATTGATTTATATTTTTTAACAGCTCTCTTTCTCATCACAGATACAGGACAAAATGTTTCATATTGGTTGATATTTGGGTACTTTGAGTAGCACTGAATTAGAAAACTGTGAAATTAGGTCCAGGTAATAAACTATAGCAACACTTCCCAACTTGGGTCTCATGGAATCCAAATCCTGTAAATCAAACCCCGTTTATTAAGGGAAAATCATTATGGAAGTCTTACAGAAAAAATCTTCAAAATTTTTCCTAAAATTTTTTCATTATGGAGAAATATTTTCCCCCAAAATATATCCTGTTGCTCAACGATTTGTTCAAGCGGGCACCAGTAACGTCTCTCATTGAGAGACTTATTGTTACTGTTTTGGGCATATCCAATATGCACGGGTAGCTTGCCAGGCTCTGCCGTGCGGGTTCCATACTCTCAGTAGCTTGCCGGGCTCTCCGGGAGGGGTGGAGGAATCAAACACAGGTCAGCCGCATGAAAGACGAACACCCAACCGCTGTGCTATTGCTCCAGCCCCCCCAAAATATATATATTTATTAAATAAAATATTTTACAACAATATGAAGGAATGCACCAAACTGAGAAAAGAGCTACATAGATGGATCTTTTTTAAAAAAAAGCTTTTAATTTGATCACCATGAGCTACAGTTAAAGCTTTCATGACTGAGTTTCAGTCTTACAATGATCAAACAGCAATCCCTCCACCAGTATACATTTTCTACCACCAATGTTCCCAGTATCCCTTTCGTCACCCCATCCCACAATGTGGCAAGCAGTTTCCTTCTTACTCTCTCTCTACTTTTGGGCATGGAGAAATCTTAAAGAGTCACAAAGCATAAGGCTACGTTAATTACTCCAGAAATTGCTATAGGTTAACAAAAAAGATAAAGAAACTATGGCACATGTACACAATGGAATACTACTATGCTGTAAAAAAAATGCAGCCATGCAATTTACTGCTATGTGGATGCATCTGGAGAGTATCATGTTGAGTGAGATTAGTCAGAGGGAAAGGAACAGACACAGAATGATATCTCTCATGTGTGGGATATAAAGAAACTTCATAAGGGAATAACAAAGTCCCAAAGGCAATAGAAATGAAGAGCAGGAAATTGTTCTTCAATAGAAAGCTTGCCACTGTAATGGAAGTAGGGTGGGGGATAAGTTAGGGAAAGGAAAGCTAGGACAATGGTGAAGGGGGAAATTGCCTGCCCAGGGGAAAACTGGGAAATAGTAGGGAAACTTGGAACATTGGTGGAGGGAAATGTCATTGGTGAAGGGATTGGTGTTGGAACATTGTATGTCTGAAACTTACTAATAAATAACTTTATCATTCTGAAATTCACATTGATTAAAAATAATAATAATAAATAATAATAAATTTAAACTAACAAAAACCTCTTACTTTTGTTGGCCACATACTTTCTCATACTTCTGAAAGGTGATTTTTGTCATACTGCAGTTATTACTATTTAGTGTAAAAATGAGTGTTCTATGAATAACCCTTTGGGAAATGCTCATCCAACTATTCTCTAGGATCTCTTGGGAGGGAAGATACATATATCACTCTTAACACTCATTTAATGCTCAGTACACCAAATATCCCGCCAACATGGCAGAGCCCGGCAAGCTACCGAGAGTATCCTGTCTGCACGGCAGAGCCTGGCAAGCTCCCCATGGCGTATTCTATTTGCAAAAATAGTAACAACAAGTCTCACGATGGAGATGTTACTGGTGCCCACTCGAGCAAATTGATGAACAATAAGATGACAGTGATACAGTGATACAGTACTCGTTATGAATAATTCACTAAAAATGATCAAAAAAAGTTTCCTTAAAGAAAGTATGTGAAGAATGTTGTATCTCACCCTGGAGCCACAAAATCCTTGTATAATAGATTACTAAGATGTTGTTAAGCTTTGTGTGCTAATATATTTTTTAATTGAGATTGGTTGCCTTCTACTTTCCATCCAATCCTATATCATGTGCTACTCCTGGTACATCAGAGGTGGAGTATGAGATATTGCATGGCTGCGAGCTCGAGAAATTCTAAAATTTTAAATAAGGTGGAACTAAATTTTTAACTGGATGCTAACTTTGGGATCCAGAGGCATCTCTGCAGAGTATTGGTTTCTTCCAAGATTTCTTTGTGAGTCTCTAGATCATGGCCAGTTAGTGAGCTAATATGGCATCAGAAATAGTTCATGAATGTGACTTTCAGGGTCCTGGAAGAATAGGGGACAGAGGGAGGTCATCCATCCCCGACTCTGGAGATTTCGGTCACAGAACTTGCATACCTGAGTGTTTCCGCAGATTCGTTCATGGATGAGTCTCGCAAGAGCCTGTGAAGGCCGGCCACCATGCAAATTTTTAAAAAGAAGTCTGATGATGTTATATAAACCCATGTACATTTCAAATGAGGTTTTCATCAATCATTTAATTCCCTCATTTACCCAGTAATCTTTGCTTTTTTGTCTGTGCTAGACCAGTGTACTAGGAGGTGATAAAACAGACGGAATAAACACTTTCTACTCCAATTCAAACAATCATTATCCACAAACAAGTTCTGAATGTCTTTCGTAGGAGGCACCCAGAACTCAGGGTCTATATCAGGGAATGATATCACAGAGTTCCTGTCCTTTAAAGGTTCAGTTTCCTTGAGGAGATAGCTGTGAACATAAAAGGCCACATAACATTGTGAATGCTTAGTGTCTCTTGAGTGGTATGGAGAGTAAGTGCAAATAGCATTCCAAGGGCGTGGAGATCACTCTTGGTCTCAGGAAGCAGGAAAGTAGTCATAGTGACAGAATTATATTAAAGGCTAATAATAACTCTAACATCAAGCATAGCATTGCAAGAAAGATAGGATTGTTTCATCGAGAGAATAATGTCTTTAGGTTTTGATCAATCTCATGGAAATAAATCTGACACTCACAGAGTTTCACTTCTCATTAATGGTATAAAGGTTTATTTGTGAGCAGTAGGTCCTGAATTATTCCAACTCTCTGGGTTGAAGTAATATTGAATGGGAAAGATGAAAGTTCATTAGCCTTTGGAAAGTTCTTCACACAAAAAGTGTGTTAGGCACTTTTTAAATAAAGAAAATTACATTGTGCTAGATAGTTTACGTTGCACTGTTATCTATGAAATACTTTTATCATATAATTACTATGTACCAGCTCTGTAATTATAAGGAAAACCTGATTTTTTTTCCTATCACTCACTGAAAACAATTGCCCCTTCCTATGTTGGAAAAAAAAAACTTTTTACAATTATTTTTTTCATTCTCGATTAATGAAAAATGCAATCTTTCCTATGATAAATTGTGGAGAACTTAAAAATGAAAATTGATTTAATGATGCAGTTATCACGATATGTTTGCTTTATTTTTTAACTTCTGGTGGTGCTCAGGGTACCACATAGGGCTGAGGATCCAGCCTGTGACTCCATCCTGTTTACAAAGCACATACACAGACTGCAGAGCTGTATCTCTGGCCTCTTAAGAGATTTATTTAAAATGTTTAGATGTGATATTCTGCCAGCTCTACTTAATTATGATTATTCAAGACAAAATCTTATATTGATATGTTTTACATTCTAGGCAGATAATCATACCCACCAAGACAAATCTTTGTATTTGAAATATGGAATAAAATGCCTATTCATCTTTGTGAACTCAGAGAATTTGGCCATAGATAGAAAGTATTAGTATTTTGTTCCCTTAAAATAAGGTCAACTCGTTTGCATATAAGTGGATCAACATGAAAAGTATCATGCTAAGTGAAATGAGTCAGAAAGAGACAGACAGACATAGAAAGATTGCACTCATCTATGGAATATAGAATAATAGACTATAAAACTAACACCCAAGAATAGTAGAAATAAGTACCAGGAGGTTGTCTCCATGGCTTGGAGGCTGGTCTCTCATTCTGTGCAACTCAGAGAAGGGAACACCAAGTAAAATGTGGTTGGAGGTCATGTGGGGGAAGGGTGATGCAGGCCGAATATAGACTAGAGACTGAACACAATGGCCACTCAACACCTTTATTGCAAACCACAACACCTAATCAGAGAGAGAGAACAAAAGGGAATACCCTGCCATAGTGGCAGTATGGGGTGGGGGGAGATGGGACTGGGGAGGGTGGGAGGGATGTTGGGTTTACTGGTGGTGGAGAATGGGCACTGGTGAAGGGATGGGTTATCAAACTTTGTATGGGGGAAACATGAGCACAAAAATGTATAAATCTGTAACTGTACCCTCACGTTGACTCACTAATTAAAAATAAACTATTAAAAAAAATAAAATAAGGTCAACTAAAACCAAAACTCAAAATCAAAGCTATAAACGATCTAGAAGAAAAAAAGTTTGTTTTGGTGGTGGAGGTGGAGTCAAATGGGTTCATATCTTAATACTGCATGGTTCTAAGAACTTAAATTTAAAAAAATGATTCAGTTGGCATGGATATGATTATCTGCCTAGAATGTAAAACATATCAATATAAGATTTTGTCTTGAATAATCATAATTAAGTAGAGCTGACAGAATATCACACCTAAATTCTTAACCATTTAAAATAAATCTATTTAGGGGCCTTCAAGAGTGTTGAAGAAGTTGTTAAGAGGACTAAGAAACTCCGGTTCTGGGCACATCTTTTTCTTTTCTTTTTTAAAAAAATTTATTTAAGTGAATCACCATGACAAAAGTTACAACGCTTTAAGGTTTAAGTTTCAATCATATAATGATCAAACCCCCATCCCTTCACCAGTGCCCCTGTTCCCCCACCAAGAACCCCAATATACCCCCCTCCAACTCCCCGCCCCCCACAACTGAGTGACCAATGATCTTCACTTTATTCTCTCTATACTTTGGATACAGTCAATATTTCAGCAGAAAACTGACTATTATTATTCGGAATTTTCCCCCAACAATCAAACCTGCTGAAAAGGCATCAATTGATAATTTGTTTTCCATGGCTGAGAATGAAGATTATAGGAGCTCGAGCGGCCGCTATTGCGGCCGCACAGTTTTGGATTTCTGTTGTTTTAGCTCAACTCACAGTCTATATGCATTTCTATAAGCCTCTGGGTGTCAACATGGGTTAGTAGAACCTCCCGGATCATAGTCCTTAAGGAACAGAGGGGCTGTGTCATGCGCGACTGCTCCGGATCTCATCTGGGCTGAGGGCAAGGACACATCTTTTCAACTCCACCATTCTTCCTGCACTAACAGATGCCTCAGAGACCTGGGTATGAAAAAAGGATGAGAACGCTATTTGGGTCTCCAAAAGAGGAATCCGAAAGAGCCATGCTTGGAGTATCACTTTTCACTCAAGTGAGAGAAGCAATCTGGAGTTCCAACCCCCATGGGCCATAGAGGATCAGGGACTCTGTCTCGTTTGCCAAGTCATCGAAAATCAGATGGTCATAATGCGATTTAGAGACGACCACTAGACTAGAGCCGTTACTGACTGGATTCCATGGGACGTCAAAAGACCGCGTGGCTGCCCATCTATGAGATGGTCAGACTTCTTCATCAAGACCCTGAATGAATGGTTTGAGACTCTTCATGTTCCTGGAGCGAGCAGATGCCATTGGGCTACACTTGCTAGGGACAAATGAAGATGTTATTGGCACCCACTCAAGCAAATCGATGAGCAACGGGATGTCAAGCAATATAAGTGATATGTATTTAATAGCTCTCACAAACAAGATAATGAAATTTAGTCTGTAAGACTTCAGAAGGCAAAATACTGGGTGATAAACTAAGCACCCAAATCTTTTTGATCTTCAACAGCAATTGCCAAATCTGGGGCAATTTGCTTTGGTGGCCTCCAAAGGGAAAAGGGTGAAGTCAAAAGCTGGGGCCCACTCAAGGCAGAGAACTCCATGTCTTCCATATATATATCTTCTATTAATATATATGTCTTCCATATATATATCTTAGATTAATATATATGTGTATATATTAATCTAAGATCAAAAGCCTGTATTTACCAGCCGGAAAACAGCCAAATGCAGACCCACCCTTGTAAGATTTATGTGCCAAATTTCTTCACTCAGGTGGCCAGAGGACCATAGGCTTTGGACTTGGACAAAACAAATCTCTTCCTGGTAATAACTTAGGAATAGATCACTGTATAACTGTCATCCCATTGCTCATCAATTTGCTTGAGCAGGTACCAGTAACATCTCTAATGTGAGACTTGTTGTTACTGTTTTTGGCATATCGAATACACCACGGGTAGCTTGTCAGGTTCTGCTATGCCAGTGAGATGCTCTCGGTAGCTTGCCAGGCTCTCTGAGAAGGGTGGAGGAATTGAACCTGGGTCGGCAGCATGCAAGGAAAATGTCCCCCTTAGGAATAGATACCAAAAAAATAAAATTCTCCAGAGAAAACTTCCATCTCCTCAAACATGTCATTCCAGTTATTTTTCAGGTACAATGACCAAAATACAGTGGTCTGTTGAATGAAAAAAAAGAAAGAAAAAAAAACAAGGGCCAGAACTTATTATAATAGTGCAATGCATTAATAGTATATCTTTTTTGCAAGCAGCTAGCATCGATTTGATTCCTAGCACCACATATGTTCCCCCAATTCCACCAGGAGTGAATCATGAGCTCAGAGCTAAAAGTAAACCCTGAGCACTCTTGGGTGTCACCTACCTTCTACCCCCAAATAAATACATTTTAAAAAAATTAATGAGAATTAGTAGAAATAATATACCATATAATCAGACTGCAAATATCTCAAATATTAGAATGATAAGATTCAGGCTAAAAACGTTTCTTGTTGTTAAATAAATAAAGATCTTCAATGATCAAGAAAGTATAAAAAGACCAGTTACTGTGAAAACAAATGACAAATGCTTTCAAACATGTTCTAGCAGAACTGCACCTTCCTTCCTTCCTTCCTTCCTTCCTTCCTTCCTTCCTTCCTTCCTTCCTTCCTTCCTTCCTTCCTTCCTTCCTTCCTTCCTTCCTTCCTTCCTTCCTTCCTTCTTTGTTTCTTCTTTTCTTCCTTTCTTTCTTGTGTCAAGAAAGTTCTAATACTTAGAGAATTTCAATTATATAATACATTGTTATCAACTATAGTACTCATGTTATATATTTGACCTTCAGAAATATTCACATTATAAATCAAAGTTTATAATAGCACTTTGAGGTTAATATAATCAAGCAGAAAGCTCTGGCAACCGTTTTTATACTTAATCCATTTGTACTCCTCCACTCAAAATCAATCTAAATGTAATTTTGGCACATTAGCTCTTTGTTGGTTTTACAAATGAGTTTTATTTTTGTCACAAATACTAGAACCAGGAACATCTATTTTTATCAAGAAAAACAAACACATTAAAAACAAATAAAGCTGAAATAGTTTTGGATTTAGGGTAGGAGGTTAAAAAAAACACTGGGGAAGTTTAATAGACTACAGCTTACTTTACTCGCTCCAATAAATGCATATGTTTAGGTTTATGAGCTACCTTGCTAGATTTATTAACTTTCATATTTTATTTTTTTGGTCTGGGGAGGCTCAAGTTTAGCAGAGAAGAGGGAAGTAGGAATTTAAAAGTATTTGGTAAAAACAACAAACTGGATATCCCCCACATTAAAGTTCCACAGTTGGTTTTTTTTCTTGTTTTTTGTTTGTTTGGGGGCCACACCTTGCAGTGCTCTGAGGTTATTCCTGGCTCTGTGTTCAGGGATTATTCCTGGTGGTGTTCATGGAACCTTGTGGGGGTGCTGGGAATTGAACCTGAGTTGGTCGCAGGTATGCAGGTATGATAGTATGCAAGGCAAGTGCATACTATCAGCATACTATCCTCTGGCTCCTAAAATTCCATAGAGTTTTGAAAGTCCTCTGCAAACTAATTACATGCAACAGAGTGCTGGGACAAAAGGTTTGCCCAGGCTGCCAAACAAAGTAAGAAGAAACCACTTTCAGGCAGAGGGGGCAGGGATGGGGGATTGGAGGGAAACTGGGAACATTGGTGGCAGGAAATGTACACTGGTGAAGGGCTGGGTGTTTGAACATCACTGTACCACTGTCACTGTCATTCTGTTGATCATCAATTTGTTCGAGCAGGCACCAGTAACGTCTCCATTAGTCCTAGCCCTGAGATTTTAGTAGCCTCTCCTTACTCATTCTTCCCAGTGGTGTCACATTGGAGGCTCTTTCAGGGTAAGGGGAATGAGACCCATCATTGTTACTGTATTTGGTATATTGAATACGCCATGGGGAGCTTCCCAGGCTCTGCCATGCGGGCAGGATGCTCTTGGTACCTTGCCAGGTTCTCTGAGAGGTCGAACTGGGCTATAAGGCAGGCTTCTGGGAGCATTGTTTTATAGTCTCTGGATCTTGGCCATTGACGGTATTACACAGAGCTGGGGGGTAGTTTGTGGGTGTGGCTGCCAAGCTCCTGGAAAATGGGGTGAGGGGGGTCTGGGTGGAGAAAACCCAGTCCCAATCCAAGAAGGCTTGGAGATATCAGCCCTGGGTCCCACACACCTGGGTTCCTCTGCCGGTTCCTTCATGTGTGAGGCTTGTCCGAACATGTGGAGAGGGACCTTGAGCATGGCTTTGGCTGGGTTCCAGAGGTCTTTGGCTGCTGGGGCTCTGCTCAGGACAGGGAGGGAAACTCAACCAGCCCCACTCCCAGAGGTCCTGGTGAAGACAGCCAGGCATGGGGGCAAGAGACTCACTCTCTTCCGGGAGCGTTGTTTTATAGTCTCTGGATCTTGGCTGTTGATGGGATTAAAAATAAAAGAAATTTTTATATTTTAGAATTACTGATATTATGTAACAACAGGGTTGGAACTGGAAGATACTGTGTTGACTGAAGTGAGCCAGCAGAAATACAAACAGAATGGGGGCTGGAGCGATAGCACAGTGGCTAGGGCATTTGCCTTGCTTGAGGCCAACCCAGGTTCAATTCCCAGCATCCTGTATGGTTCCCTGAGCACCACCAGGAGTAATTCCTGAGTGGAGAGCCAGGAGTAACCCCTGTGCATTGCTGGGTGTGGCCCAAAATGTAAAAAAAGAAAAAAGAAAAGAAAAGAAAAGGAAAGGAAAGAAATACAAACAGGATAATGTCTGGATGCAGAAACGTACTATGAAGGGGGTGCTTAGATCATCCATGATCCCAATGTTTAGAGAGGAGTGGACAAAGAAGGAAAGAAATCTGGAGCAAAGGCTGGTAAGAATACAGAGAGCACCGTTTGGTTAATGCTCTACCCCTTGGCAACATGTGAGCAGTGAACACTCATCTACATGGAAAACCCAGGATGCAGTTTCAGAAACAGGTTTCAAACCAGAGTATGTGCCAGAGCTAAGTACAATACATACCTCTGTACAGTTTTCACAGTATGTACAGTATGTACAGTAGTTTGGGCGCTTGGCTGGAATGTGGTCAATCTGGGTTCAATCCCAGGAATTCCAAGTGATGCCCCAAGCACTGATTGAGTCCAGATCATGGAGTTATCCCTGAACACTGCCTTGTGTGACCCATTAGCAAAATAATATATATACCTATTTTATTTTATAATAGGTATACTATACGTATACCTATTTTATTTTGGAGAAATAGTCCTGGTCCCCACATACTGGAGCCATGTTAGTAGAAGTTCAGTGTCATCAGGATTCCATCTGGAGAAGACGGGGAGACTGCATCTTCTCCATCTGGAGCACCCTGGTATTGTCGGTCTGGTCTGGGGTCTGGAGCATTCTCCGGCTTGTGGTGCCTGCTGGCCAGGGTCCTTCACTGCTGAGTGTGGCAAGATGGCACCGGGGGTGGGTTGAGGGCGTGACTTCCAGGGTTAGGGGAGGGCTGGAACCGCCCAGTACCAGTGCCCCCATGCAGTTTGGAGAAATAGACCTGGTCCCCACGTACCAGAGCCATGTTAGTAGACACTCAGTGTCACCAGGATTCCATCTGGAGTAGGTGTCAATCTCACTTTTTATAATCCGTAGAGATGGAAGCCTGGATCTCTCCCTGATTCCTGTTAATTCTGGGTAGTCTAGTTCTTCCTGAGGTCTACCTTTTCTTCCTTATCATTCAGTGCTGTGTTATAAAATGGAACTATTACTCTCACCCTCCCCGCCTTCCCCACCATCCTTTGGAATTTCACTAAAACAAAAATGTGAATTGAAAAGACTTTTTGATGATTAGTGAGTGGGCTGGGCAAAAATGAGGACTCATGTCACAGCAAGGCAAGGACACCATATGAAGAGCAGACCTCACTCCTCTTCCATGGCCTCAGGGCTGTGGGATTTTACCTTTCCTGATATACAAAAAACTGCTCCTGAGCGGCTATGATCCCAGAGGCACACAAACCAATCTCAGAGCGCAGCAGCTGCTGGCAGAGATACTCCCGGACTGTGAAATAAGCTATGGCCCCGTGCCACCCCGGGAGAGGAAGGGTTTTTGTCCTTCGGCCTTTTCCCCTTTGCAGCAGCATGGTGACTACCACCTTTCAGTGCCAAGTGGACAGAGGAGTAGGAGCTTGCAGTGATGGGGGGCATGGGAAATCTTGCTATGGGGGCGGGGGTGGAACCAGCCCTGCTCCCCACCCAAATGAGACCCCAAATGGCTCCTAACAGCCATGATTCCAGAGACACACAAGCCAATCTCAGAATGCAGTGGCTGCTGGCAGAAATACCTCTGGACTTAATTAGTAAAATACTAGGATTCCAAAACCGTGCGGCCGCTTTTGCAGCCGTGCAACATCACATGCTTTTCATTATCAGCAATAGAAAACAAATGATCTAATGATGCCTTTTCAGTAGGTCTGATTGTTGAGAGGAAAATTCCAAATAATAATAGTGGGTTTTCTGTTGGAAATTGCATGTAATCAAAGTAAAGAGAGAGTAAAGTGAAAATCATCTGCCACACAGGCAGGGTGGGGAGTGGGAGGGGGTTCTTGTTGGTGGAACATGTGCACTGCTGAAGGGATGGGTGTTTGGTCATTGCATAACTGAGACTTAATACTAAAAGCTTTGTGACTGTTCTCATGGTGATTCAATAAATAAAATAAAAATAAAAAATTTTTAAAAAGTGAGATTGAATTCATTTGATCAGCCTTTTCTGGAAACAATAACCCACTAGATAACTTTTTGCGGGGAGGGGGAGGAGTGGAGAGAAAGGGGAGTGATAAATATTTATTAAAAAGTAGAAAAGAAAGAAAAAGGAACCCCCCATGGAAAGAACTTAGTGTAGAACTAAGTTCCCACTAGATAACTTTTGAGTCAAATAAATGAAAGAAAACAATATACCATTTTGTCAAACTCTATTTGCATAGATCCAAGTACTTTACTTGAATAGATCCAACTGTAAGATGCAAGGTACAAAAGAGTAATCTTGGGCGAGCCAACACAGTCCCTGCTCAAACAGAGCCTGGGCAGCCGGAAACTTTCATACTACTTAATTGTCACTATGCTTATGGCTGGACTCAATGCTCGGGACAAGCCTCACCCAGAAATTAATCTGCTGAGAAACTCAAGTATTCAGGTTTTATGACTGAAATCTCCAGGCTTTCAGGAAGTTGGAGATGACCTACCTCCCCCTGTCTCCCTGTACTCCTGGAAGCCCTGGCAGTCACACATATGCCCCAAAGCTGCCACCAGTTAAAAATTTAATTCCAATTGTATCATCCTATTGAAAATTTTTGGACTTCCTGGGCACACAGCCACATGTGTGGTTTTGTGACACCTCAAACTCTACAACACTAATAAACCAGGAGTAGCACACAGATTGGAGGGTGTGCTATTTGATTAGCAAAATATCAAACATGGAAGACCCAATCTGTTATATCTTCATAGTCTCTGATACAAGAACTTAATGGCTCCATGGTAAGATACAACAATCTTCACTAACTTTCTTCTAAGAAAATATATTTTGATCATTCTGTTAGCAAATTATTTATAACAAGCAACATTAAATAAAGTACTGAAGGCCTGCTATGAGGTGGTTGGGAAAATAGAAGACAGTGGAGGAGAGAAGGTGCAATGGTGGTAGGATTGGTGTTGGAATATTTAATGCCTGTAAAAATCATTATGAACAACTTTGTAAAGCATAGGATTTATATAAAGTGTAAAGGAAAAATAAAATAAAATAAAAAAGAATGTTCTTTCTTTGGGTGGCAGTAAGTATGCAGTAAGACAATCGGAGCTGACTCTTTCTACAGAAAAATGGAAAGGTAATACCTCACCTCTCAAATACGGTGGGCATGTTTGTAAATGAACACCACATAGGAGGGTCTGACTCCAGGTGAGTTACAAGAAAAAAGCAGTGTTTGTAGGTATGATGTGGAAACTCAGGATCAGGCAGATCAGCCTTCCTTCAGTGTACAGCAATCACTGTGATGTCATTCATCCAGAGATGAGATTTTTGTGGGGAGCAGCTCCTCCCAGCACAGACTTTAAGAGCTTGGATCTGGAGAGTTCCTTGCTAGGTTACTGCAGTGTCCTAAGTGATCAAGGACTCAATGTCTTGAAAATAAATCTGTATATTTGTGGCAGTAATATTTTAAGGGGGATAAAAGATGTGTGACTCTTTAGTTGCCATGTCTAGGTGAAAATAAAGGAAACTTTATACAGACAATGATCAGAGAGGTAGAAATAAATTTGCTGCAGGAAGGGACTCCAAGAAACATCAGAGAATTCCTGGTGGGTCTATAGTGCTGTTCAGGTCACACTGACAGAATCTGAGCATCTCATCAATGAAGGAAATTCTGTGTTAGGGATCAGGGCACTTAATGACTTTTTCCCCCTTTCTACATAAGAGCTTTACATGCCTTAAATTTTTTGTTGTTGTTGTTCTTAAGATACCATGATTCACAACATTATTCCTAACAATTTTAGGCATAACAATACTTCAACACCAATCTCACTACCAGTGTCAACTTCCCCTACCAATGTCCTCAGGTTCCTTCCAGTCCTCAGCCTGCCTCCTTGACAAGCACATCTTTTTGTTTTAATTGGTTTAGTTTGGGGGGAGGAGACCACACCGGCTGGTGCTCAGGAATAACTCCTGGCAGACTCAGGGAACCATATGGGGTGCCAGGGATCATACTCAGGTTGGTCGTGTGCAAGGCAAGCACTCTACCCAGTGTACTATCTCTACAGCTTGACAAGCAGTTTTTTTTTAGTTGTAGTTTGAGTCTCCTGATTGTAGTGTCATTAGCTCTGTGCTTTAGATATATGCCTCTCCACTTTTAATGTGCTAGGAACTCTACCCCAGTTAACTCCCCTCCATCTCTTCTTACTTCTCCCTTGAGTTCTTTCCTTCCCTATTCTTCTTATTTCTATAATCTAAGCTCTAGGGTAGTCTAGGTATGTCCCCCTCCTTTGGCACCTTGCATTTCCTTGTCCTGTTATTCTATATACTGCAAATAAGTAAGACATCCAATATCTGTCCTTCCTTTTCTGACTTACTTCACTCAACATGCTTTGCATACTTTCACTAAAGAAGATATTTGATGCATTTTTAAAGTAACTTATTATACAGTATGCTAACCAGACAGGAGTTAAAGATAGAATCCCCAGATTTGAAACCAGGCTTTAAAACGAAAGAAAGAAAAGAGCATAATGTCATGCACACAAGAAAACCATCAAATTATGAGACCACAGATGGGCTGCTCATAACATGCGGCATTTTCAAAAGTCTTTCTTTTCAACCCAAAGGGCCATGCACTTGTACCTAAGGAAGAGTTATTTGTAGTTGTCACAGCTTCTCTATGCATGAGTCTATTGTCTCACCTTTACCTCTGCCAGTGCATCTGGAATTATTATTACCCCATTTTACAATGGAGGACATGGTTGCCTAAGAAATAAATCAGGTGCTTGGACTTCCTCAGAGAGAAGCATGAACCGACAGACTCAGAGCCTAGAAGATTACACCAGAGAGCGAACAGAAAAACAATAGTAAGACTTCAGCCTCTAACGCTCTTCTGAGGCCAGAGAGACAGTACAAGGTGTAGGTACTTGCTTTGCATGTGGCTAATGCCAGTTTGGCCACAAGCACAGCATATGACTTCCAAGAACCACAAGGAGTGATGTCTGAACACTGAGCCAGGACTAACCCCTGAGTACCCTGAGTGTGGTGCTCCCCCGTTTCCCCCCCACACACACACAATTTTAAAAATAATAATTCCTCCTACTCCTCCTGGCATAAACCTCATATGCTCCAGTCTACAAAACCTGAGCAAAGTTGTTCGAGAACTTCCTCCCACTGACAATCACTGTGCCACCTAATTCTCCAGTGGCAGAGCTGTATCATCTCAGGCCCCCGGGAAGAAGAAATTTACTGCAGAACCGGAGGCTGCCTCCAGGGCTGGGAAAGTTCCACGAGATGAGTGGTGTCATTGGTCTTTGTGGGCTGGGAGCTTGGATTTAAAAGTGAAGAGAAGATGAGTGGCCTGGCAGCTCCCCAGCAGGCAGGCGCTGCAGCCACTTCTCACACCTAATTGGAGCCTGTGACAACCCAGCCTGCCTCCCGGAGGCCAGGCCCTGCCACTCGGCTCAATGATGAAAACCCCCTGACCTGCCTTCTGATTGCTTTCAAATTAAAAGGTACTTTGGGGACAACTGAAATTCCCCCAAGTGCTTGTCTGGAGGGGTTTGGCAGCTTCCCTCGAGTGCTCTGGCTCTGCACACAGCCACCCGGCCTCAGACTTTCCACCCAGTGCCCCTCCCGCATTCTGAGCTCATCTCAAAGCCCTGGCCAGCTCCCTGCCTGCCAGGGGCTCCCTCATGCCCAGTAGAACCATGTTAACCTGTGCATAGGAGGAACAGGCCAAGAGCCCTATAATTTGCTCTGGTCTGAGGAGATCGACAGCCCCCACCCCGAAACCATAGCTGAACAACAAAGGGGAAGAAGATGCTTTGCTAGGTTCCTGCGAGCACCCTGCTGTCTGACAGAGCCTGTCTTGACAGACACTTTAGGGCTTTTCCTCCCCTCCTTCACAGAGCTCATCCTGAGCATCAGAGATACAAGGAGCCTTTGGGGAGCAGCTACTATAACCCCCAGGGAGGCCTGTGGACATGGGCAACTGGCCCAGAGTTTAGCAGTGAGTTTGTGGCAGAGCTGGGACTGAATGGGGCCTCGTGGGGTCCTCGTTGAGCTGTCACCTCCTTTGTCTCTCTTGCTCACTCTTCCACTGGATGGCCATTCTCCCCATCTCCTGGCTTTCTCTCCCCCCCAAAAGACAATTGGATAGGCTGTAAAATGGAGATAGTTCTGAGAACTTCTAGAATCTCGTGGTGGCATCCATCATCAAGATGCAATTCAAAGGGAATAATACAATGATCCATTTCTGTTTTCAAGTAAACATAGTATTATACATAGTTGATGTTATTCTCCTGGATCTGTCCTCAGGGATAACTCCTGGTAGTGTCAGGAGGACAAGATGCAGTGCCAGGGATTGAACCATGGTTGACCACATGTAATGCAAGCACCTTCACCCCTGCACTCTCCCTCCAACCCACCTTTCTGTCATTTCCTTTCTGTTTTATGAACACTTTTTATCATTGTCTTCTTTTCCTTCTATTGAATGTCTTAGTGCACGTGATCACCTCTCAAAGCTTCATTTTTTTCCCCCTTCCCTGCCCTCCTTCTGGTCCCCATTCTTTTATCACTATTATTAGTTTGACATTGTGCACAATTATCCACTTTCCCCTTGAAACTCTCCACTTCAGCTTTGGTGATATACTCTCACCTAGTTACCCCTTTTTGTTCTGGCTACTTCTCAATCTCTTGCGGGCACATCTTCTGGAAGCTCTTCTACAGATTTTAGTACTTTGAATGGGTCCATCATGGTGTGGTCTCTGTCCTCTCCTTACCCAACAGTCATTTTTAGAAAAGAGTTTTTGTGGATTTCCTACTCCATCTGTACTCATGACTGTAATAGATCATTCATTTGGCTTATGGTATATTTTCAAGGCACAGAAAATGTCCTCATTTCTTGCCTCTGCTAAGACTTGGCCTATGACCCATGATCTAGGCTAAACTAATCCCACACTATTGTCCTACAGCCTCGGATGGGTAAGAGATTCCTTCATTGACCCAGACGTGACTTTTCCTGACTTTTCTCCCTTAATATTTCTACACATCCTCTGAGGATTCTTTTCCCCCTCTATCTTGCACTGAGCCTACTCGTATTGCTGTTTTGGTTCTCCTGGCACATCTGACAGTCCTCGGGGCTTAATCCTCTCTCTGTGCTCAAGATTCACCCCTGGATGGGCTCAGGAGACCATATATGTAGTGCTGTGGGATTGCACCCTAGTTGGCCATGTGCAGGGCAGTCTCCTTACCACTATACTATCTCTCCTTTCAGCAAGCTGACTGCTACAGGATGCAGCAGCTACACTCCTTTGCCTTTGACTTCTGATACATTTACCTCCAATTACTTGTATTAAAAAGCAATTGGAAGATGAGAAAAGTAGTAGTCATCAAAGGATCTGACACCAAAACAGGGAGTTAAGTCAGTATGCAAGTTGATATCACCATCAAACCCAGAAAGAGGAGTGGCAACCTAAAGAAATGTCTGTGTCACACATGTGGGCGGTAGTTGGGTGGTGAGACACGAGGGGATGCAGGATTGAATCTCACTGACACTTTTTCCAAGGCCAGGCCTGTATTTCTACCAGGTTCTTCCAGGACATGTGAATACCCGAAGCCAAATCTGTCAAGTAGGTCAACCCCAGCCTCTCTTCTTCCTGTATTGCCAACTCAGCACCAACTAGTCTTTCAAGTTGGAGATCTCTTAGGTGATCTTTGATTCTTTTTTTCTTTAACTGACCACAGAGATAGGTTTCCCAACTCTTTGGGTTCCATGTGTCCTCCCACTTTGTCCCCATTCCTTTGTTCTGATCCATTTCACAATGCTCACTCACCGTGTTGTGATAGCTTAAGCAGATTGACTGGTTCCTTGTCCTCAGAGTTACTTCTTCAAAATAATCTACACCGCTTTACTGAAGATAACACTTTCTCTTTTACTATTATGAAATATTTTGAAAAGCAGGAAATTATAGAAAATAAAATAATACCCATATATACCCACCATATAGATGCTATGTCACTTTATGGGTGGGGGGGGAGAAGATTTTGCAAATTTAAAAAAAAAGTCTCTGATACAATTAAGTCTTCTTATGTACCTCTTCCTAATCTCATTCCTTTCTTTATGTCCCCACAGAGGTCAACACTGACTTTAAATTTATTTATTTTATTTATTTTTTATTGTATTTATTTTTCTAATAACTCTTTGCTATGTGAATATGTACTTGACATTATTTTATATTGTTCTGCATATTTAATCTTTTTTCTTTTCTTTTCTTTTTTGCTTTTTGGGTTACATCTAGCAATGCACAGGGGTTATTCCTGGCTCATGCACACAGGAATTACTCCTGGTGGTGCTTGGGGGACCATATGAGATGCTGAGAATCGAACCCAGGTCAGCCACATGCAAGGCAAATGCCCTACCCACTGTGCTATAGCTCCAACCTCCATGTTTAATCTTTAAATGATATAAACTCTGAATCCCATGCCACTTGCTCTTCTCATTCAGTGATGAGTTTTTTAGATTTATACTGTAGATACATAAACTCTACCTCAATAATTTTAAGCTATAGATGCTTCTGTTGTGTGATTATAACTCAATTTAACTATACACTTGTCTGAGAATGGGAACTTAAGTTCTCCCAGTGTTTTACAATAATGTACAAACACACCACAAATGAATGTTCTCCTGTGTGTGTGTCCTTATTTATTTGTGAGAGTCTCTGAGATACATTTGGATGCATAGGATGGAACTAACGGGTTTTTAAGTAGGCACATCTCTTACCTGGATTACAGAACTGAGAATACCAAGTTACAGGGGGAGGAGGGGTGGGAGAGTGGGATGGCAAGTGGGTAGGTAAACTTGGGAGAACAGGTAGACATTAGTGGATGATTTTGGGCACTTGAAGGTGGTGTCCTGCAGGAACTGTGTACTCAAAACCATAAATATAACACTATTATAAATGTGTAATTCAAACTATAAACTGAAACATATTTTAATTAAAATATTATTTTCCTTTGCACAACAAGCAATTAGAATTCAGTCAAGTCCAGAATACTATGTAGAGCAGTTTACATAATAGGAGATAGTCAAGGGGACATTAAAAAGCAAACTACTATGAACGAGTGTGTGGGAAACCCCTTTCAGGTTTTCTTCTATGCTATGAGACCCCAAAAAGGTGACTGTGTCCATATCTGGCCAATGAGAAAGCCAGGACAAAAGGCCTGGAGAGTGTCCATTCACATACCTGCCCTCCATCACTCTCCCCACTCCTTCTTCTGACGTTTTCTAAATCTGTAGTGTCTTCAGTTGCTGTTTAAGTGTCATCATCCTGGGGCTGGAGAGGTAGAACAGTGGATAAGGCACTTGTCTTGCACATGGCATACCTGGGTTCAGGTCCCAGGATCCCATATGATCATCCTGGTCTGCCAAAAGTAGTCCCTGAGCACTGTCGGGTATGTCCCTCAACCTCCCCCTAAAACACCCAAACAAACACAAAAAGTGTAAATATAAAATACCATTCTCCTGCCCAGTCCTGGGACATTCTTGTACCAGCCTAGGTAGCCAGGCTAGAGTGAGGAGCACACTCATAGAAATTGGACCTTGAGCTGACTTCCCTGTACTCAGCATGGGTATTGTCACTGAGCCACCATGGAGCCCTGGATGCCTTAAGATGAGGAGAAGTAGAACATTGCTCCTGGCTCCCTCCCTTACCCACATTCTTGGTGTTAGGAGGTTTGGGAACCATAGGTCATAATCTGGTTTAAATGGAACTAGGAAAGAGAGAGAGAGAGAGAGAGAGAGAGAGAGAGAGAGAGAGAGAGAGAGATTATTTTCAATTGACCTTTAGTGGGTTTTTTGCCATTCTACAACTCTTAACTTCTTTGGGGATGTCTATTATCTTTCTGCTGGCCCCAGCAGCCTTCACCCTTAATAAATCCTGTACTCAGAGAAGCAATAGTTAACTCCTATAAAGGTGTGTTTTTTGTGAGGAAGATAATATAAAGGTGGCACTGTTCTCTTGCCCACCTTACAGATGAGGACACTGAAACATACAAGAGTGAGGCACCATCCCTAGTTCACAGAATTGACTAAAGGAGCCTTCAATTCATTCAAAGACAAAGCCCATATTCAGCTTTATAACCATGTTCCACACTGAGGGGGAGCAGAGGGCAGATTCAGGACCCGAAGGGCAGGAAAGCCAATGTAGTTGCCAGCACTAGACGTGAGGGTTCTCCTCACTACAGCCCTTTCAGGGAAGTTGAGCCACAGAATTTCTAAACTGTGGGCTTTAAACAGGGTGACTTCAAAAATTAATGACAAAAAAATAATGGGAAGGGAATATCGTTCATGGTAGTGCACTTGCCTTGCATGTGTGAGATCTGGATTTGGTTCCTGGCACCACCTAAAAATAATGCAAAACAAAACAAAAATATTTGAGCCACAGATATATCACAGAGTTAAAGCATTTGCTGTGTATTCCGGTTGGAGTTGCAGCACCACACATGATGCCTTGAGCATCACCAAGTTTCACTCTTGCGCACAAAGCCACGAATGGTCCATGAGTACCACCAGACGTGGCCCAAAGCAAAATAAAGTTTTTATTCAAAGGACTGGAACATAAGCTTTGCGTGAAGGACCCTGTATTTTATTCCTAGTTCTACATGATTTCTCTCACCCCAGCAGAGAGTAGCTCCTGAGCACTAGTGGGTGTGACCCAAACAACAACGGCAAATAATAATAGTGAAAAAAATAAAAGACTTCATCTTCTATAAAAGACAAGCTTTACAAATCACAGCTATCCACAATAATAGCAAGCATAGAAAAGAGAGTGATGAGTGAAGAAATTTTAAAGTAACTGGGGAAAGGCTTTGGGAACTGGGGTAAGTCTTGACCACTCCTATATTCTACCCACCATGGAGTTACCAGCAGTGCTTGTTTGAAACATTGCCCCGGAGCCTCTTTCTAAACCCTTGTGTCTGCAGAGACTTTCACTGTCTAGGTGACAGAGAAATGGGACCAACGTCAGTACCCAGTGCTGAGGTTCACATGACAGTCACTGCTTCAGAAAGCTGGTTGTGAACCCCTAACCTGGAGGAGGAGCCAGACCTAATCCATGGAGGGATTCCAGCTCTGGAAAACAGGAAGATGAAGGGCAGGAACCTCCCCAGCTCATAAATCCATCCCGGGACTCTGATTCATGCCTTTTCCAGGCAAAACTCATGCCAGGGACTTCTGGTTCTTTTCTGGCACATGAGGAACTAAGAAATCATCATTCCCTCCTAATAACAAGGTAAATGCTGAACAAATGGAAAAAGCAGTAACTTTTCTAAGTTCGGCCGAAAAGTGAGGTCACAAGAGAAACCACTGCCCCAAACTGTAGAGAGACCAATAGTAGAGACAGAGAACCACAAGTTACTGGAGCAGAAATCTCTTGGAGCCAGGGGGAGGGCAGGAAAGCATGAGGGCTGAATGGAGAGAATGCTAGGAACTCAAACCCCAAAGGGGGACAGGAAACTAGGGGCATCCATACTCTGCGAATTTTACATCAGAAGAGTTCTACCAGGTTGTTTGTTTATTTGGGCCAAGTGGAGGTCAGGTCCAGAAGTGCTCAGGATTCCTTCCCAGCTAAGCTTCAGGACTGGAGTTAGGGATTGAACCTGATCCTCTTGCATACTCCATGGGTTCCAGACGCTTGAATCATCCCCACCGACCCTCCACCAAGTTTTTACATACAGTGACAGAGACATAAAGACTTTCTCAGACAAGGAAAAGTGGACAGATATATTGCCAATAGACTGGATATATTGCCAAATGTTAAAAGAAATGCTAAAAAAAAGTCATTTAGAAGGAGGACAGGTACATAGGTTAGAAACTTGGATGAACATAAAGAAAGAAAAGTCATCAGTCCAAGGAGTGAGAAATCATCTCCTATGGTGCAAGATATATTCAGAAGGGGAGTTTGCTCATGCATGGAGATATAGGATATATGAGAACTCTTTATTTGGGGGATATTTTATTAGGTAACTTAAAAATTTTTTTGCTGATGCTGGGGATCCAGTGAAGGGCCTCACAAATATAAAGCACTGAGTCAAGGCCTGGCGGAAACTCTGTGGTTTTTCGTTCAATTTTGCTGTGAAATCAAACTGCTCTGTAGAGTACATGTATTAATTAATTGTATCACTGTCACTGTCATCCCGTTGCTCATCGATTTGCTCGAGCGGGCACTAGTAACATCTCCATGTGAGACTTGCTGTTACTGTTTTTGGCATATTGGATACGTCATGAGTATCTTGCTAGGCTCTGCCATGCAGGCGGGATACTCTCAGTAGCTTGCCGGGCTCTCCGAGAGAGATGGAGGAATCAAACCCGGGTCGGTCGCGTGCAAGACAAGCGCCCTATCTGCTGTGCTATTGCTCTCAGTAGCTTGCCGAGCTCTCCGAGAGGGACGAAGGAATCAAACCCGTGTTGGCCGCGTGCAAAGCAAATGCCCTACCCGCTGTGCCCCAGCCCATTGTTATTAATATTAATTAATTAATTAATTAAAAATGAAATTTTAAGTTGCTTTATAAAACTCAAGCCAGTGGTGGAATAAAGAAAGGAAGAAAGAGAGAAAGAAAGAGAAAGAGAGAAAGAGGGAGAGAGAAAGAGAGAAAGAAAGAGAAAAAGAGGAAGGAAGGAAGGAAGGAAGGAAGGAAGGAAGGAAGGAAGGAAGGAAGGAAGGAAGGAAGGAAGGAGGAAAACAACCAAGTCAAACATTGTGGGAGGCTCACATGTGGACGAGTATTTTTATTCAATATGACTATATGAAAAGAAGTCTAGTTTTTAAATTAATTTTTCTTGATGAATGAGGAATGCAGATATCTATGAGAATATAATTTTGCTGTTGCTTCTTTTCTTTCTTTCTTCCAGAACACCTCTAAGTGCCAGTAATGATTCCAACCATAGCCAATTGCTGGACAGTAACCCTCCATAAAGATTTGTCTTAGGCTCTGCCAGAAAGTCAACTTCTTCTTTGCCAAGTTGAACTTTCATCTTGTCTGACCTCAAAGCAAACTAGAATTTAAATGTATTATAAGCTCAAATGCTTCCTGATTATAGAATGGTTTAAAGGAATTTCTCAATCAAAATTCAAAAGGAGCTATTTCATCATGAAGATTTTTTTTTAATTAAAGAAACAACTTTAGCTGTACCTCCATCTGGTTTCCAAAAAAATATATTCAAACCAAAAAAATTAGAGCAGCGGGGAAATCAGGGTATGCATGGGTCCAATTTGAGACAGTGTAGTAAGTGCCAAATTATTACAGTCTTTAAGAATCCCAAAAATCAACAATGTGAGTACTTAAGAGGGGAAAAATGTAAAAACACAGGAGTGAAAGTCAGCTGATCTCAAATAAAAAGTAGTAAATTGAGAAATAAGAAACCAGAATGGTTCAGATTAATGTCTTCCCAAGTGATTCTTCTCAACTAAACACAGATGAGATCAAGACAAGAGAAGTTAGAAAGAAAATTAAAACCACTTGGCAGGAAGTATTTCCCTAAGCAACAAATACATGAGGCGTTCCCAAATTAAAGCGCCTGAGCTGTCCAAGAATGAACAGCCATTTAGAGAGAGAGCAATGAGAAGGCAGATCACCCTTCTAAAGGGTGTGGTCCCCACACTACCTTGTCCAGGAGCCACACAGGCATTGCTCACCAGAATTATGTCCGACTGTCACTACAAAGGTTCAGAACAAACCAATTGAGAGACGAGATTATGGGTGGGAAAGAGTTTTACTGAAATTAAGCCAGTAGGTTGGAAAATGGTGGTTTCATGTCCTCAATGCAACTCTTTTTGCAGTCACAAAGGAGCAGTTTTTATGAAAAAGGAAAGAAAGGTGGCGCGTTTTTAGAAATGGTAGGTTCCAGGTATAGTGAATCAAGAATAAAATTTCCTCTTGGGTTAGTTCCTTGAGCACACCCCTTTTTATCTGCAAACTAAACAAATACAGGGTTTGGCTTGGCACAGGTGAAGCAAGGTTTACCTCTCTGTTTGACTTGATTTCACTACCAGCTCCACCTCTTCATTTGTCAGGCAAAATTTAGGCCAGACCATTTTATGTCAACGAGACCAAGTTCATGTTGATTCCACTACTGTTCGGGCTCTTGAAATTCAAGAACCTTAAAAGTCTAAGATCCATTCTCTCATTATATTTGAGCTGGAAACTCACTCTTGAAACTAAAGGCAAATTTCAAACAAAGGTGGGTGTGGTAGACACTAGTGTTTCTCAAGAAGAATTCAGGTTTCCTCTGGTTGATACTAGGTTGCTCTTCTCTACTTTGGTGGTAGAGCCAATCAGCAGTTTGATTTGATCAATGACATGTAACAAAAGTGATATGCACGTGTCTTCCTGAAGTGAGGCAGTAGAGTCTGCTAGGGATTATCCTCCATGTCACTGTGACCAGCACATTTGCATATATGTGAAGAAATAGAACAGAGGCTTCTGCTTAAGGGAAATGGACATACCACCTGAGAGTGGAGAGGGAGAGGGAGCGAAGGGGGAGGGAGGCAGGGAGAGAGAGAGAGAGAGTGCCAAATTATTACAGTCTTTAAGAAGAGAGAAGAGGAGAGAGAAGTGCTTTTGTTTAAAGCTATGAAGAAATTAGGGCTAAATTTTATTATAGCAAACCCACCCTGTCATTTAGAATAGCTTTGGGCATTCTTAATCTCTAGGGTAGCAATGATTAAGGTAAAAATACCTTTTTTTTTAGGGAAATTTCTCTTAAAAAAGAACAAACATTATCTAGTTTACGACAACTTATATCCCAATGTATAAATATGAGCATATTATAAAAAGGTTTTGATTATTTATTTTTCAAGGAGGGCCACACCCAGCAATGCTCAGGGCTTACTTCTGGCTCTGAATTCAGGAATTACTCCTGGTAGAGCTTAAGGAACCATATAGGATGCCAGGGATAGAACCTGGGTCGGCCGCATGCGAGGTAAACACCACTGCACTATCACTCTGGCTCCATTACAGCTGTTTTTGTTTGTTTTGTTTTGTTCTTGACCACACCTGGCAGTGCTCAGGACCTACTCCAGATCTGCACTCAAGGATCACTCCTGTAGGGGTTCAGGAGACTGTCTGAGGTGACAGGGATTGAATCCAGGTGGGCCACATGCAAGGCAAGTACCCTACCCACTGTACCATTGCTCCAGCTGAATTTTTATTTTTAATGGCTCAACCCTAAATCAATCAAGTTCCTTTAAAAAAATTGTAGGTGGTTGAGTTTTAATATATTAAAAATCTGAATGATTGTGTAATAGTATACAAATTGATACTACTCACATTATATTACAGATTTGTTTTCTTAGTTTTAATTTAGAATTTCATGTTTCATAAAAGTTGTTTTCAAAATTCAGTAAGATTAAGTTTGAATATTGTATTTGTTATTATATAAAAGTGACCTTAGTTCTGGACAAGTATTTCGCAAGCAAGAGTCTAAGCCTCTAATACTGATTTTTATATTTTTTAAGCAGAGAATTCAGAGTGATGATTTGATTTTTAAAATATGCATTTAAAATGAGTATTAAAGTCTACAAATTGATTCACTGTTATCCTGGAAGATTATGCAACATTCACTTGAAAGTTTAATTTAATCTCAGGTTGTAAGTGCTGCCTTATATTCAATGATAGCATGCATCTTCTAGAGACCAATGAATAGTTCACTGGTCTCTATAATAGACCAATTAAATAGTTCATAAAGACAGCAACTTAAATAAAATTCTTTTATGTTCCCAAAAGTTTGTTGTTGTTGTTAAGAGGAAGATGGTTAAAATAGTCATCTATGGTTTTACTTTGGGTTAGGACTGACTGTCCATGCATTTCTGAGAACTTTCCAGAAAGCAAGAAAGCCAGATGACACAATCAGCTCCCCTGGGGTTGGGCTGACTCAGTGTGTCTTCTTATGGATGTCCCAAGGCAATTTTACACTCCACATGTCCCCAGATAAACTCATAATCTTCATTTCAAATCAATGGTTTTAGAGTTCTCTTCAACTCTTTCTCAAATTCAACCAATGACTGATCCCAACATTCAGGCCTCATCTTTTGTCCTGATTCTTTCTTCCCTACAGATCTTTGTTTGCCATATCTCCCCTCTCCAATTCCTGATTGCATTGCCACTAAATTGGTCTCTAAAAAGCACCAGTTCAATGAGAACTGTTCAGTGATTGTGCTGATCTTGTGTATGTTTCTAAAGACCTATTCATTACCTTCTCACCTGTTTTTCCACCCCAAAGCCCAACCTGGAGGAACAACATCTGTATATGTAACTGACCTTCGGCTGCTGGTTCAGTTGAGACAACCTGGATGCAGTTCTGGAGAAGAGTGAGGTCAGGAAGTATATTTCCCATTTACTTCCTTGTGTTATCCACGTAATCTACTGCACTCCTCAACCAGTAACACAGTGCCTGCCTGCCTTCTTTCCCTACACTTAGTTTCAGTGTACTATACACTCCTGTATTTTTGCATCCTTGGATGCATTTTGCTTTCTTTCCCTCCAATATGATTCCAATCATTATCTTTGATGAAGTCTTTTCATTTGAAACCTCAGAATTATTTATATCAGGTGAATTGGTCAATAAATTGGCAAAACTCTAAGAGTTTTGAATTACTGATTGGAGACTGGGACCAAGGCCCAGTTAATTAATTTCTTACGGATTATGAGAAAGAACTGTTTCTGGGTTAAACCTCTGAGCTGTGATGACATAACTGCTTCAACGACTAGCATCACTTTAGTCCACTAAGTAAAATTATTTTTTAAAAATTCTCTTCAGTGGGGACAGAGAGAATGCAAATGTTGCTTTGCATGTGCTCAAGCTCAGTGGAATCTCTGGCCTCTAATGTTCTCCCAAGCACTGATTGCCAGGAGCAACCCCCTGAACGGAGAGCCAGGAGTAATTCCTGAGCACCACTGCACATGGCCCAACCTCTCCCTCATCCTACAAATTGTCCTTATCAGTGAGGTTTCTGTAAAAGTCATTAGGAAAGTTATAAAGATGCCTGCGAAAGGGCTGAGATGCCTAGGAGCCTGCAGGTGTTCAGAGAGAACATGTTCTCTAACTGTGAGACTCTCCCAGATTAGCAGAGAAAGCACGCGCAATAGCTCTGGTAGTTCTGGAGTTGTCCAAGTCATTTAACAAACTTTATGACGTTCTTTAGGTCAAGAGGAAAATTATTCACAAGATAAAAATGAAATCAAGTGATGCTCACAGGGAATGAATGTAGTGAACTGCTTACAGGAAATGAACTTATTCCCAGGGTTTAGCTAAGAATAGCTCACAATAACCTGCAGGATGTTTTCTAGTGGTAGAAAAATTTGCTTCTTGACCATATTCGTGCAAATGTTTTTTTTTATTAGTTAGGCAGCAATGCACACTGTGCCTTGTGTTTGTTTATCACACTTGCCACCTGAAACAAAGGCCTAGAAAGTGAAATAAGCAGAGAAAGACAAATTCTGCATCGATTACTTATAAGTGAAATATAAAAATAGTCAAAAATAAGCAAGTATGTGAAAAATAAATAAGGAGGACAATAGTTGCCTGCCCCTGGGATGGGATAGGGGTTAAGAGAGTAGGGAAAAGTTGGTAAAACAGTGCAAACTTCTCGTTGAAAGCTAAAATCTGAGGGGTCAAAGAGATCATTCAGAGCGATGGCTGGAGCAGGAGCACAGTGGATAGGGTGTTTGCCTTGCATGTGGTCGACCTGGGTTCGATTCCCAGCATCCAATATGATTCCACAAGCACCGCCAGGAGTAATTTTTGAGTGCAAAGCCAGGAGTAACCCCTGTGCATCTCCGGGTGTGACCCAAAAAGAAAAAAAAATAAGAATAACAAAGAGATCATTCAAAGGTTGGGGCACATTTCTTATATGCAGGAGACCTCAGTTTGATCCCCGGCACTACATAAGCTACCTAGCACCTCTGAGAACAACCACTGCAGGCGGGGGTAAGGGGGTGGCATAAGTTCTGAGGATCTAATGTAAAACATGGTGACTGAGGTTAAGAATACTGCATCATACAATTGATAATTGAAATTTACTCCTAATTAGGAAATACTTGTTCTCTCTCACACACACAAAATGAATATATGTAATAAATGTATTAATCAATTTATAGGTAAAAATCCATTTACAATACCTATTTTTAATCAAATTCTTTGTAAATTATGATTTAATAATGTTGGGGGGAAACAATAGTTCAAACGTGATATATGGAGAGTCTAACATTTGGGGATGTAACTAAAGAGTGGGGAAACCACTCTTTTTTAACAACTTATTATTCTGAATTTCCCCTGGGCAGCACCTCTGAGTCAAAAGTTTAATGATATCACTTAAAACTCTGGTATGGGACTGGAGAGATAGGAGACAGAGACATACACCTTGGATGCACGGGGACCCAAGTTTGATCTGTGGAACTGTGTGGACTCTTGAACACTGTTAGGTGCGGCATTAGTCGCCCCCAAGCACTACTAAGGCTGCCCTGTTGGCATCCAGCACTACCACCTGTGCTGGGTCAAGCAATTCAACCATTCAAGCTGGGAACCACCCATCTTTGCAGAAAACAAACAAAAGACCCTCTAGTATGTCTGAAACTTCACTGATGGGACAAGAAGAGGGAGAGATAGTTAATATTAGCTATAAGAAGTTCCCTTTTACCGACGATATGGTAGTCAATTAACATGAGGTAATATATTAAGGGCATAGCTGTTGAGCGTTGGGCTTTCACGCGGCCAACCCTAGTTCGATTCCTCCACCCCTGTCGGAGAGCCCAGCAAACTACTGAGAGTATAGAGCCCATGTGGAAGAGCCTGGCAAGCTACCCGTGCGTATTAGATATGCCAAAAACAGTAACAATAAGTCTCTCAATGAGAGATGTTACTGGTGCCCCCTCGAACAAATCGATGAGCAACGGGATGACAGTGACAATATAATAAACCATGGTCCCTAGAGTTTAAGTAACACTGTAGCACTGTCGTCCCATTGTTCATCCATTTGCTCGGGTGGGCACCAATAACATCTCCATTGTGAGACTTGTTACTTTTTTGACATTTCTAATACACCACGGGTAGCTTGCTAGGCTCTGCCGTGCAGGTGGGATACTCTCAGTAGCTTGTCGGGCTCTCTGAGAGGGACAGAGGAATAGAACCCATGTTGGTCGTGTGCAAGGCAAACGCCCTACCCGCTGTGCTATTGCTCCGGTCCATATTAAGACACTCGGATAACTCAAAACTGTTACGTGGCAACAGTAAACTTGCAGTCACTGTCAGCTATATTGGATGATGGTGTGAACTGTTTGGAAGTGTCTGCATACCCGCATGTAGAAAGAGATACTAGACGTTTTCTTCCTTATGCTGAGAAACAAAGGTGAGGAGTTGCTGTTTGGTGTTCACCTGCTTCTTTTCAGTAATGCATCATACACCTGATCCATTTCTTTTTTCACAAAGCAATAACTTTTCTGTAAAACAATCTTTTGGGACCACATCCAGTGAGGTTCTAGGGACCATGCAGTGCCAAGGATGAAGTTGGTCTCCAGCATGCAGAGCTTGTGTGCTTGCCCTCTGAGATCTCTACCAGTCCTTTTATTTATTTATTTTTTGGGCTTTTAGGGTCACACCTGGTGACGTGCAAGGGTCTCTCCTGGCTGTGCATGCAGGAATCACTCCTGCTGGTGCTCGAAGGATCATATGGGGTACTGGGAATCAGCACCCAACTGATCAGAACTCAGGTTGGCCACGAGCAAGGCAAACGTGCTCTCCACTGTTCTATCACTCTTTCTATCATTCTGGCCCCTTTCTTGGTCCTTTAAGCTATGCCCCACACACCACCTTCCTTTCCTGTTTTGTTGCTATGATGACGGGGGGGGGGGGGGAAGGGGGCTGCATGCACTATGCTATGGTATGGGGCGTGATCATGTGGTGCTCACACAGTGCTCACTGAGGATCCTGCTCGGTGCCACAGTGCTCACACACCTTGAGGGTCCCACACTTAAAGCTGCATCACATTCCCTATGTGATGCCAGGAATCAAGAGTTTAAGTAACTTTCTAAAACCACACTGACAGTAAATGTGGGTTCTGGAATTGGGTAAAGTCAAGTCCTTTCTCTTCTACATTGACTAGGCAACAATAACAACAACAAAAACCTATTTCTGTTCTAGGCAGTATGTTTATAAGAGTAGGAAAGTGAAGCTTCTTTGTGAGAGAAGATTTGGGCTAATTTTAGTTCTGAAAATTCCATCCCATGGAAAAATTCTGAAGACTGGGAGATAGGAGCGCTGGAAGAGAAAAGACAGAATTTGATCAATGTATCTCAATATTCTAATGATTGTTGAAGAGAAATTAGAATAATTCTGTGCTGTTTTCATCCATGCTGAATTTATTGGTGCAAAAAGGTGAGTGATTTAAAAAAAAATTATTGAATTGCAGTGATATACGCAGTCACAAAGTTGTTCATGATTTGGTTTCAGTCATATAATGTCTCAACACTCATCCCTTCACCAGTGTACCACTATACATTTCCCATGATCAACCAGTCCCCCCACCCCCCACCTCCTCCCTCTATGGCAGGCACTTTTCTTCTCTCTCTCTCTCTTGCTTGCTTGATTGCTCTTGTTCTTTCTCTTGCTCTCTCTCCCTCCCTTTCTCCCTCCCTCCCTCCCTCCCTCTCTCTCTTCTCTCCCCCCCTTTCTCTCTCCCTCTTTCTCTCTCCCCTCCCCACCTCTTTCTTCTTTGGGGCCTTATGGTCTGAAATACAGATAATGAAAGGTTATTAGATATAGCCCTTTACCTACTTTCAACACTAAGTTCCTGTCCAAAATCCTGTCCAGGTGATCAATTTTAGTTTGATGTCAGAAAAAAATGTTCTACCAGAGTTGTCCAAAGACAGAGGCTGGGCATATGCAGTCATATACTTGTAGCACTTAGTAGGATTCACTGTGTACTTGAAAAGGCTTTTTTCCAAGTTTAAGAGCCTTTGATTTTCATGCTTATTATATTGAATTGAGGTAACCTGGGAAACATACAAGTCAGTCAATAGACATTGTGGTGACTTATTGGTACTGCCAAGAGACAATTCAGTTGGCAAATAAAACACTCTTCCTAGAAATAAGTGTATTGATCCTTTCTAAGATCTTTTTTGTTTCATTGCTCTTTCATATTGTCCTTCTAGTTTCTATTTCATTTATTTCTGCTCTGATTTTTATTACTTTCTTCATTCAACTGAATTTTGACCTTGCTTTTTTCAAGTTGCTTTAGATCTAAGATAAAATTGTGTATTTGAGATTTTTCTTATTTCTTGATGTAGGCCTATTTTGCTATTAACTTCCTTCTTTGTACTGCTTTGGCTGAATTTGATGGGTCCCAATCATTTGTGTCTTCATTTCCATTTGTCTCCAGGTATTTAAAATTTCTTATTAGATTTTCTTGTTGACCTAATGATTATTGAGAAGCACATTATTTACTGTTATATTCCAAGTCAAGTGTGATCTTTTTTGAGCGAATGAATTAAAAATCAATATTTATTGATGAACTACTGACTATATATGGAATGGCTTGATAGAATAATTGGTTGAGATGATTGATTGTTTCTTCACAAGTGTATGATCCTTTATAGCACCCTTTCAGATTGACTTTCTGCTGTGACACTCCTTCCACTAATGTAATGTCAGTTCAATCACTCTGGCTGGCTTATGAACACTAGAAATGTATTTATACCAACTCAAGAGATGACAGTCCATAGTCATAGTGCAACCTGTGTGAGGACCTTCTTCAGGGGTGAAAGGGACAAGGGAGCTCTCCAGAATCTCTTCATATAAGGAGACATATTTCAATAATAAATATTCACTCCCATAATCTAAACAGTCCCCCAAGCCTTCACTTCCTGAAACCATCATATTCAAGGGTTAAAATTTCAAAGGAGGGGCTGGAGAGATAGTACAGTGGGTAAGATGTTTGCCTTGCACGTGGCCGACCCGGGTTCAATTCCCAACATCCCATATGGTCTCCCGAGCACTGCCAGGAGTGATTCCTCAGTGCAAATCCAGGAGTAACCCCTGTGCATCGCTGGGTGTGACCCAAAAGAGCAAAAAAGAGCAAATTTCAAAGGATGAAATGGGGAGTGGAGGTGAATACAGATATTCAGATATAGCACCTGCTAAGTGGACGTTCCTTTGGTCTTCCTAGAGGCACTAGTGTGACAGAAGTCACACATCTAGGAAAGAGACATTCTACATGGGGCGGAGGGTGGCCTGTCATAAGCTTTTGCTTGCCTTGTTACCCAGAACCATCTTACTTTGTATTTAAAAAGTGAAAGTTCAGGGAAATGTGAGAGCTTGCCAAGAGGCTCAGAAATGTGGCAAAGAGGCCCAAGAGATAGCACAGCCTTGCATGCAGCCTTGAATGCAGCCAACCCCAGTTTGATCCCCAACACCATACATAATCCTCTGTGCATCTCCAGGAGTGACCCCTGAGCAGAGAGCTAGGAGTCAGCCATGAGCACTGCTGTTTGTGGCACAAAATCCCTCTTCCCAGCAATAATAAAATGTGGCAGAGTCAGTCCTTGAACTGGATTCTTAGAACAACGCTTTCTGACCACCGTCATTTCCTCCCTCTCATTGTGGAAAGCCCTTATTTCCTATTTACTAGCGCAAAGCTACGCACAAATGCTTCCTCCCAGTGCTCACTGTCCTTGACCTTTGATGTGCTAAGAGCCAGAGGCCACAGTCAGGGCATTTCCTCTTGACCAACATTTCTCAAAGAGCAGAGCACTTCCTGTTCATGAACGTTGTGGGGGAGGGGAGAAGCGTTGTGGACAAGCAAAACCAGGGAAAATAACCAAAAATCTATACCCACACGTGTTCTTTTGCTCCTGGGGTTTCAGTGACAATTTCCTTTTTTTCAATTTGTGATTAAATGGGAAATGTTGCCTTGAAGGAGTGCAAGTATGGGTGTAGACAAAAGTATAAGGAGAGACAGAGATTCCTAAAGGGCTACATGGTAAGGCGAGGCCCTCACCTCCTCCAACTACCTTCACACACATTTTTTTATTGAGTAGGAGGCTGGTGAGGCCTCCAAATGCCAATTCCTCCAGCTCTGGAGTCAAGTGGTGACATCCCTACAGACAACTTCTGCAGGTATTTGCTTCCCAAGATAATGCAAAGATATGTCCAAGTTTCTCTGTTTAGGGTATGATTTGAAATGCAGCTGAATTCTTCATATTTGATTAGAGTTATCTCTTGCCTTGCAAGGACTGATAAGTTTTATAGGAGCTGGGCATTTTGCTATCCTGACTAGACCCAAGATGATGTCCTGCTCATGCACAGAGGGTATTTAAATATTATTTAAGGGGTTCAGTTCTTCATGTGATAAATGTTTATGACTCAAGACAAGAAGTAAATAGCAATGACCATGACCGATAGCAAAACCTCCACACTTGAGCAACTGACCTCTCCTTTTGTATTTCTTTTGCCCATCATTCTTCCATTCACTCAACCAATTCTCCTGGGTCAAGAAGATCAAGATCTAGAAGGAGGACAACACTGTCTTAGGCATTATTGCACAATGTATATTGCAAGCAACAGAAATTTTGGTTTGTTCAGGACCAAACAAGGAAGGAACTCTTGTCTCACATGATTGATGTCTCTGGGAAGGGGTTGCCTTAGACAAGCTTCTTTTCCACAGCTTAATCACTGGCCTGCCTTTGCATTTCTCTTTCTGTCTTCTAAGTTGTTGGCTGTATTCTAAAGTGAACTCCACTCACAGTTTCAAGAGATTATATAGAAACAGAGGGATACCACAGGAGCTGGAACATATGCTTTGTCTGCAGGAAGGCCTGGGTTTATTTATACTCAGTTCCACATGATCCTCTAAACACAACCAGGAGCAATCTCTGAGCATAGAGTCAGGAGAAACCCCTGAGTAATACCCAGTAAGACCCCCACTACCACACACACACACACACACACACACACACACACACACACAACCACGATCCAAGATGATAATAAACAATTTCTAGAGATACATGATTCTTTGTTCAGATTCATCTCCTCAAAATATGTTAATTTTGCTTTTGCCCTGGCACTTCTGGAAAATGTTCTTGGACTTGAGCTGGTTCAAGGATGGCACTCAAAGGTGATGAAGGCACAAATTTCATGCCCAAAGATAAATAGAAGACCAGGAGCAGACTTTGCCTGGAGTGGAGAGGCTATAGTATGTTTGGAAGTATATATTTGTATCTTAAATAATCTGAAAATTATTTGAATGCATCTTAGGAGATTTGAATGCATCTTAGGACTGGAGTGATAGCACAGCGAGTAGGGCATTTGCCTTGCAGGTGGCCGACCCAGGTTCAATTCCTCTGCCCCTCTTGGAGAGCCCGGCAAGCTACTGAGAGTATTATGCCCACATGGCAGAGCCTGGCAAGCTACCTGTGGCGCATTCATTATGCCAAAAACAGTAACAACAAGTCTCACAATGGAGACGTTACTGGTGCCCACTTGGGCAAATCAATGAACAATGGAATGACAGTGCTACAGTGCATCTTAGGAGAACTATCTGAAGGACTGTTAGTTCATTATCACAGTCTGGTTCCAAAGACAGTGATACTGAATATTTTCCCAAGACCCCAAGACAGAATGAGGCTTAAGTGTCATGACCCTGGCTGTGAATCCTAGTTCTAGCAGCCACGGAGAACTTGGGTAAGTCATCCAACCTCACCACTAAACATTAACCTAACCTCCTCATCGTTGAAATTGGACAATGGCACTTCCCTTACAGTAATTATGCAAAGCAGAAATACTTGCTGTAAAGGAAGGCCAGGGCACAGCCGATATGAAGCAACTGTGTCCAGTGGCGTTGACATGGACCTTCTCCCTGGAACTGAGCCAGAGCAGACCAGCAGAGGAATGTGCACTTTCTGGAACAGCCTGGCGTGAGATATGATCTTAGCAGCAGACACACACATTTGGAAAGCATGGTATTGGGGACATGTTGATGCAGCTGCAGTCTGCTCAGGTTCATGCCATGTGTGCTGGATTCCATATACCTGGATATTATTGGCAGATGACGCTCCCCTCCTGAGAAAGGCTTTACCCTAGGAGAATAAAGTTTGGCACAGAAGCTTGCTTCAAAGGAAGGGTCATAAGTTATAACAAAAGAAAGAAACCCCACACTCTCCTTGCTACCAAAGGGTCTCTGGTCTAGCCTTTAGTGGCTGAGTTCTAAAGAAGAAACAGTCAGAAAGTCAGAGTGTGAGCATGGCAGGAGCCGAGAGGGCAGCTATAGCCCAGAGGGGAGCACAAAATAAAATTATGATGTGTGTGGTTTAAGCATTGGGCTTGAAATGTCTTGGACAACAAATTTGCTCTTGAGACACATCTGTCCAAACTGAACAGAAGATTGGGTGGAAGGTTATCACAGTCAGTGTTGACTGAGAGAGATGGGGACAGAGACAGAGAGACAGAGTCACTAAGAGAGATCAACAGCCACATTTCCTGCCATTGCAGATCAATGGCACAGGGGTCCTCATTGGAAATAGGCGTCTCAGCCTCAACACAAACATCGCCAGAGAGAAAGCCTGAGGAGGGGCAGTGGTGCAGTGGTCTCAGAGTTGAGGGACCCACACAGGGGGACACACAGCCTTTTTCCTGGGGAAGGCCAAGTCAGTGCTGAGACTCAACCCAGTTCACTAAAAGGAGACCTGAAAAACATGGACTGGATCCGGGTTGCTCTAACTTTGTCCTGGTCAGGTGTGGCCTTGCAAATCTGGAATATGCAAACCCATCCCTTCCCCCGGATACCACATGATGTAGAAGAAAACTGGGCCAAGAGGAGATAAATTTGCAGAGATCCTGTAATCATCCATGAGGAGGACCTAAGCCTTTTCCTTCACTGACTTATGAAAGTCCTGTGGTCCAGCCCCCTGCTAAGGCCATGTGCGACTCAGACCAGTCCCAATAACTGTAGTGATGAGGTAAATGTACCTCTAACACTAATGTCTTATGATGAACAGTTCTCTCTTACTCTATGCAGCAGTTTCTCCTACCTGGAAAAGTAATCATCTTTAAATTGAACGAGCATTTTCTCTTCTTCAGCCAGGATGTTGGCGATCACATGGTGTCCACCAAAAGATGTAAATAGGGAGATGATAAATTGATAGATATCTCTCTTGTATACTGGGTTTTTACAATAAATCCAAAGGAAATAAAATATTCAGAAAATTAATAGAAGAAAAGCATGTATAGTAGTTTGCTGTAACACAAAAAATGCAATAAAATACAGTAATAATAGTAAAATATATTCATATACTATACTTATTGGTACCATAACTTTATGCTGTGTGTATATAAGAAAATCAACATGTGGCTTAGTGGTAAAGTGCCTTGCATTTGAGAAATTTGGGTTTAATCTCTGGCACAAAATATAATAAAATTTCATGTAGATGAACCCAAATACTTCAAGGTTCAATATACTATATATCTGGCTATAAACTATTTTTTCAGTCTTATGTAAATAATTCCAATAGTTTTCATATGCCAGGAATATTTTCTCTCATGTTAGGCTAGCATGAGTCCTCCTTTTCCTTCTTCTCCTCCTCCACCTCCATTCCCTCCTTTTCCACCCCTCCCCCTCCTCTTCATTCTTTCTTCTTCCTCTTCCTCCCCTCCTCCTCCTTCTTCCTCTTTTTCTTCACCTCCTCTTCCTCCTTTTCCTCTGCCTCCTTCTCCTTCTTGTCCCCTTCTCCTTCTCCTTCTCCCTCTCCTTGCTAAATAATTTATTAAATTTTTCTTGCCTTGGCCAGGATGATAATCAGAGTTAAATGTGGAGTTTACATGGAATCATTCCCTTTGGTGGAGACAAACTAAAAGATAAAACTATTTCCCACCACCCTTGGTTTCAACATAGCTCTTGTTCAGGGTATTGTAGGGGCACAGAGAAAATTATCCTGTGCTTTTCTGAGTGCTTCTGAGGCTGGACAGGTAATCAAGAAAAAAAGTCTGAAGCAGCCTGCTAATAGCATGTTTGCCTCCTTAGTCATGGTCCTGTGAGTGTTCTGTGAGAAACCCAGCAGAATTGAGTGAATTATCCACCAAACTTCAGAATCATACAGGTGAAAGGGGAAGAGTTAGGAAGATTTTCCCAGGAAGGCACAGTGCACATTGCACCTTCTGATTCTGCAATAAAAAGACAAGGAGACTGGGTCTTCCTGGTCTATGAAGAAAGATGCCCTTACAGAGAGATGTTAAATGCAAACATCTTTTTCAAAGACAACCTCTAGCCAGCCTTAAGACCCTCTCCTGTATAAAAAAAATATTGCCAAAAAGATTCATGGGGTGGGGATTGGAGGAGACTCTCCTATATTGTTTTGTTTCTCATTGCTATTTTAAGTTCTTTGTTCATGGGTCTGTCTCTCTGGTAAGCCATGAATACTTGTTGGAAGCACTTGTAATATATTTAATAAATGCAATAATTGCAAAGAGAAATATAAGAATTTAATCTTTCTCAGGATGGATAATTATTTCTCTCATTCCTTACATTGTTTTTCTTTTAGTCACTCAGAACTCAAAATAATGTTGACTTTCCCTAATATATTTCTGTCTGAGGCAATTCTTCTGTCAAAGAGATTTGTTTTCTTCATCAAACAGAAATGCAGGCAAAGGAAGTGATCTCATCCCATCCAATTGCTTTCACAATACCTAGAGCTCTAGACCACAGTTAAATTTGGTTTTACCAATGACTTAGGAAAAGTTTTTGGTTTGGTTTTATTTATTCACAAAATAAAACCCTCCTTGAAAGAATCAACTGCTATGAATTCCTCAGTGGCAATATAGACATGTTCTTGTACACATCTTTGCCTTAGTGTTAAATAGGAGGGACTGTATTCGTATTCAAACACTGCCAATATTTATTTTTCTACAGAGTAATCTGTATCAGAAGAAAACATTTACTTACTGGTGTCAGCGAGTTTCTATTTACAGAAATAGACACAAGTCCAAGTGGAGCTCAAAGAACTTCCACTAAGTGAGCACACTCATAGAAGCATGGCTAAGATCAAGAAACAAAACATTAGCAGCACCCTAACAGCTGCCCTCTTGTCCCTCTGTTTCTGGTAGAACTGGGTTGACCACCCATCAAACAGAAAGCCAAACACAGGGAGGAGCGGTCAACAGAAGATACTTTCAAGAGGTACCGCCAGGAGGGTGGCAGAGCCTAATGAGTCAAAAAGAACCATCTCCTTGAGTCAAGGCACAAGGGGTTGTGAGGAGCATGAAGGTCAGGAGGAAGAGTGCTACATATTCCTCTGAAAACTTTTTCTGGTTTACCCAATTCACTTGAGCATCACCAGATCCTTGACATTATTCGCTTTTGAGGATTCTGGGATCCAAGTCTTAAGGATTGTGAGTCAGAACTCCTGGCTCCAGGAATTGATTAAACTAGGGAGTGGTGTCAGGTTAGAAGGTATTAGTGCAACTTGTCCAGATTCAGGCAAAGGGTAAAAAAGTGGCCTGGTGATGTCAAGTATTGTGGGTGTTAGTTTTTCAAATTTTCCTCAGTCTCCCCAGTGTCTCTAGAGACACTGAGGATGGATGAGGATGAGGTGAAACAAGCTCACAGTGGCCAACGAAGGCAATGCACTGTGTGCAGAGTGTGGGCATCTCACAAATACCTCCACTTGCCCCACCTGCCAGTCTCTTCTGCTGCACATGCCCCTGGAGAGATTTCAAAAAGACAAATCAATTCTTAAAATTATATCAAGAATTACATTAAGTCTGATTCCAAGCTATAACACTCAGTAAATTCACTGGAGATCTGAATCTTGGAATTTTAGCATCTTTCTTGGCTTGAACAATTCGGTGGAATTCTGAATCAACTTGTTTGTCCTGACTCATTCCCAGCCTTGAGAAGAAAGGCAAGTGGAGCAGGGTGTCGGGTGGAAGAAGGAATCGAGAAGGACTCTCACTCTCACTCCCACACAATGTTCAAAATGGCTTCAAACAGCTTGTTTTGCAATTTTAAAAATGTTAAATAAAAATAGTTTTCTTCTCCTTCCTACAGGCATATTCTAGTGAAGAAGAGGAGAGGAGGAATGAGTCAAGGAAGGAGCATCACCTGTTTTTTGGGAGACCTACTATGTGCCAGATAACACAAGAGGATTGGCAGAAGTTACTGTAAAGCAGGAAAGATTCCCTGCTGTCCCTGAGAGTTCACAGAGGGGCAATTTAATATGTTCATTATTAATAATTTCTGATAAATTCTCTAAAGAGAATAGAAGTATCTATGGTAAAGAGGTCTGCAGACTCTTGTCAGGCTACAAAGACCCTCTCTAAGTGATAACATTTCAGGTCAGACTTCTATTCATCTCCTGTTGCTGCTGGAACACAGAATGCATGCTAAAATGAGTGTATAAGCACCATCACTGAAGGACTGTGAACCTCAGTGAGCACCGCAGCAAACCCCACAGCCAGGAATGTGGGCAACCTCTCATAACTGAAACAATATCCAGCAGAAGGGAGGGAAAAGGGTGGAAAGGGAATAATTAAAAATAGAAAAGATTCTTAATCACCTCTGCAAATTTCCTTGTGCCATATAAAGCATAATAATCGCAGGTTACAAGGATGAGGCTGTTGGCAGCATCATTGGAACCCTCACTGGACAGACTACATGGAGAACAAGGCAGCCCTGTGTGGATCATAGGAAAGAACACTCCAAGCAGAAGGAAAAGCTAGTGCAAAGGCCCTGGGGTGGAATAAACATAGCATTTTAATTTTTTTCTATAAAGGCCAAAGGGCTCCAGGCCACTCCCTGCAGGGCCAATGGTTCAGTGCTCCACAACACCATACAGTTTCAGGAACCCAACTCAGTGCCTTGTGTGTGCCTACCACTTGAGTCATCTCCCAACACAACACAGCATTTTTAAGGCACAAAAAAATCTGGGTCGGGATGTGTCTTAGCACTGAGAGCTACATGTGGATGAGGCCCTGGATTCAATCCCTGGCAATAAACTCTCACACAAAGCAGAGAGGACGTAAACAAAAATGATTGTAGTCTCGGAATCTAGTTTTCTTTTTTTTAACTTAATTTAATTTAATTTTTAAATTTTAATGAATCATCGTGAGATACAGTTACAGACTTACAAATTTTCATGATTGATTACATTTCAATCAAACAATATTTGAGTATCCATCCCTCTACCGATGCCCATTCTCCACCACCAGTGTTCCTAGTGTCCCTCCCGCCACCCCCACCTCTTCCTGCCCCCTGCCTCTGTGGCAGACACATTCCCTCCTACTCTCTCTCTCTCCTTTTAGGTGTTATGGTTTGCAACATAGGCAGTAAGCAACCATCATGTTTGGTCCATAGCCTACTTTCAGCACACATCTTACCATCTCAAGTGATCCCTCCAAACATCATTTACTCAGTGGTCTCTTATCCCTCCCACCTGCCTTTACCTGCAGCACATGAGATTAGCTTCCAAGCTGTGGGGCCACCCTCCTGGCATTTATCTCTGCTATCCTTAGATGTTATTCTCCTATATGTTACTTTATATTCCTTAAGTTGGCTCAGTCTTCTGTCTGTCCTGCTCTTTCTGACCCATTTCACTTAGCATGATACTCTCCTTGTTGATACACTTCTATGCAAATTTCATGACTTCATCTTTTCTAACAGCTGCATAGTATTCCATTGTGTAGATGTACCAAAGTTTCTTTAACCAGTCATCTGTTAAACCCAGTCATCACTCGGGTTTTTTCCAGATTCTGGCTATTGTAAATAGTGCTGCAATAAAAATATAAGTGCAGATGTCATTCCTACTATGCTTTTTTGCATCTCTGGGATATATTCCCAGAAGTGGTATTGCTGGGTCAAATGGGAGCTCTAGTTTTTTGAGAAACATCCATATTGTTTTCTTAGTTTGGAAGGAAATCTTGTCCTGTGGAAACACTGTGTCTTAAAAATGAGGACAGAGCAGAGCAGTCCGTGTCAGAAAATACACACAGGCCACTGTAGATGGAGTGACTTTGAAGTTATCCCTGACACTTGGCCAAAACTTTCAAAATCTCATATTCAATAATAATAAAACAAAGTAATCCACTAATCAAATGTTACTTTTAATCTCTTAGAAAACTGTCATTGAAAATACCCATCTTTGGAGGTTAGAACATGCCAGCATAGACTTTTTAAAAGGTACCATTACTTACACTCTGCTGGCAGAGAAAAACAGCAGCTGGATGAAGGTGCGATGTCAAGAACAAAACGGCATTTAAGAGGTCTCTGTGTCTAGAAAATAGATGCTTCTTTTTCCACGTTTATATGAGAGTTTTTTTTAAATGGAAATACAGAGTTTATATAATGAAGCAAAATAAGCCAAAGTGCATTCTGTGAAGCTTCCAGAATACGTGTCTCCAATGATCAACAGAATGATGGGCTCAGGAGGCCATCACCTTGGAACAGCTGCAAAGTTTCCTTCTTGTTGCTGGTTTTCCTAATTACCAAAGACAGAGAATTCTTTCAAATCTAGTCTTTTAAAAAATTCTTAGGGACCAGGGCCATAGGACAGCAGGAAGGGTGTTTGTCTTGCATGTAGCCAACCCAAATTCAATCCTCAGCATCCCATATGATCTGCTAAGCACTGCTTGGTATGACCGAAAATCCAGACCAAAACACAAAACAAAACTATTTTTTTAGGTTTTTTTTTTAATTATTGAATCACCATGTGGAAAGTTACAAAGCTTTCAGGCTTAAGTCTCAGTTACACAATGCTCAAACACCCATCCCTTCATCAGTGCACATATTCCACCACCAAGAACAACAGTAAACCTCCCCCCGCTCCCCACCCCCCTAGCCCCCCACCCTGCCTGTGTAGCTGATAAAAAACAAAATTTTAATGGGGCCTTCTCCAACAGTGCTCTAGAGGCCGAAGCTACCATACTCAGCCCAGTCATATGGTCTGACAGTTCAGTGCTCTTGCCAGCGGTGGGGAGCGGGGGGGGGGGCTTGCAGTGGGGATTGAATTCAATTGGCTACGTGCAAGACAAACACCCTTCCTGCTGTCCTATGGCCCTGGTCCCTAAGAATTTATTCAATCCCTAAGAATGGGGATTAACCATGCATATGCCACACACAAACTCTAGCAATTGAGCCCACACACAGACCTGAAAATTCTTCTTCTGAAAATTCACAGACAGGTGGATTTCTCTGGTTTTAGTGCACTAACTTAACTGTCAGTGTTCATTCTAGCAGTGACAAGGAACTGTGACCACTCCCAGCTTGCAGTGTATAGCTGTTCTGTTCTTACCACAGAGAGAGAGGTAGAGAGGTAGAATGGAGAGAATGGGAGTCTCTGAACCTGTCAGCCTCACTTCTGCTGGGGGAATGTCACCTCCTGATGGCTCAGCGGGTGGGAAGAAAGAACAACAGGACTCAGCCAGCACATGAGACTGTAACACGACAGAACCTCCAGTTAATAAACTAGAGGTGTATAAGCAAGAAGTGAGCTGCCTGGACTCTCAAACCCAGCTCCCCTGGCCTGCTCTTCATTACACAATAGCAACGCCTGATTTCTGTTTTTTTTCTTCTCCAATTTTTAATATTCCCTAATATCTTTAATATGCAGTCTTTAGGGCCAGAGAGAGTGCAGGGGTTAAGGCCCTTGCCTTGAAATCAACCAATCCCAGTTAGATCCCTGACACCTCCAGGAGTGATCCTTGGGCACAGTTAGCCCTAAACACCACTGGGTGTGCCCCTAGTCTTATTTTTTCCCTCAAATACGTAAACTGTAATAGATGAAAGACATCAGCACTCTTATTTATTCTTCCCAAAGGCAACAATTTACTTCTCTTAGGCCTCTTCAGAACTATCTTCTCAGAACTCATTCATTTCTGATTTCCTATCATCATACCAGCACATGAGACAGCCCCTCCTTTGAGTCTCCCCCTTGAATGGCTGACACTGTACACATTGCTGGACAATTGTCATATTTCACCCTGCTCAGGTCCCCGAGTGACCTTGTAGAGCATGGGTCAGCATGTTTTAAAGCTCCCCAGGCAGAATTGCAGACCTCCTGGTTCCTCTGTGGTTCAATGCTTGTGTTCTGGAGAAGAAAGTTACAGAAATGAGTCCAGATCATGGTTTTCGAGAGAAAGGAATCCATTGTGTATGTTACTGATGTCATCCCAATGGCTGTTTTTGCTTTGGCAGTTAGTACATTATTTTCCTTATCACATCATCTGAGATAATTAAAGGACTTTGAAATGCTGCTTTCTTTCCTCTCCTGACTCATGAACAGATGGAACTCTCACAAGATTTTCAAATTTCTCTTTTCAACAAGTATCTATTTTGACAGTCCAGGCTCATGTCATTTCTCTAAGCGAATGAGTTGTAAAATGAGATTCAACTGGAATTCATGACTCTAAGCCATGAAAAAGGGGGTTGATGGTGCTTGTGAATGTATGAGACTTAGAAAAATAAGAGTATGGCTATCTTTTCACAAATTTTATTATGATGTAATTCTATTTAAAATTTTAGGGTCCTATAAAAACAGTAGGAATTGAAATATATTTGGTGATCTCTCAGTGAAACCCAAGATATGCTTTTGAAAAGTTATGGATCTAAGCTAATGTTATGATAAATAGTAGAAAGGAAACAGACTCTGAAAACTGGTTTGTAAAAGTGGTGGGGAACAGGGTTGAGTTAAAGGAGGACCTGACCAGATGCAGGGTGTGGGGGACAGAGAGGGGGTCTCCCAGAAATAATAAAAAAAAGACGACATTGATGGTAAGTGTGGTGTTAGAACACTCACTGTATGAAAGCTCATCATAGACAGTATTGTAAATCACAGTGCCTCAAATAAAAATAAATACATAAATTAAACGGAGTAACTACCCCCCTTTCCCTCAGAGCAGAGCAACCATCATTCTTTCCTGTGTTCTGAGCAGACAGTGACTTATCCAGAGAAGACACACCAACAAATATAAAAAAAATAATAAAATTAGTTTATTTTATCCAGCTTCACCCTTGGAACTTTTTGATAATAAAATTAATGAATCTTTGCATTGGGATACATCACACTCTCCCAAGAAAGAAAAATGCAACTTAGAACAAATACAATCCCTCATTCTTGCTCCTAGCCACATCTCCACCAGCATATGTGATCTATGGCTTCATTATCAAGAAGATTTACTCTGTATCTTGTTTTATAGTGACTTTATAGAGAAATAATTCACAAGTCATACAATTTGCCCACTTTGCATATTTGGTCAAAGTTTTTCAAGTTCACTAGGCAGACCTTCATCTTTGTTTATAATATGGCAATAATAATATAACATGGTTGGGGCTGGAACAATAGCACAGCGGGTAGGGCATTTGCCTTGCATGCAGCTGACCCGGGTTCAATTCCCAGCATCCCATATGGTCCCCTGAGCACTGCCAGGAGGAATTCCTAAGTGCATTAGCCAGAAGTAACCCCTGTGCATCGCGGGGTGTGACCCCAAAAGCAAATAAATAAATAAATAATATGCTCATTTTTGTTGCAAATTAAATTGTCTATTCTGTGGGATGTAGTACATGCTGAAAAATGTAAGTATACTATCTTAGTTGCATACAACCCAACTTTGTCATTAGATAATTCTACAACCAATCATATCTCTGCTTCTTCCTTCCTTTTTTTTTACTTTATTTAAAAAAATTTATTGAATCACCATGTGGAAAGTTACAAAGTTCTCAGGCTTATGTCTCAGTTATACAATATTCAAACACCCATCCCTTCATCAGTTCCCATATTCCACCACCAAAAACCTCAGTATACCTCCCGCCCCTACCGCCCAACCCCCAACTGCATAACTGATGAATTTCACTTCATTTTCTCTTTACCTTGATTACATTTCATATTTCAACACAAAACTCACTATTGTTGTTGGAGTTTCCCCCCAAGAAGGACAGCCCTACTATCAAGGGAACATTTGATAATTAGTTTTCCATTGCTTAGAATGAAGAGATATGTAGCCCCACTGCTCCAAGTATATAACTCCTTTTTTTTTTCCTTTTTCCTTTTCCTTTTTTTTCCCCCTCACCCCCCTTCCCGCACCTCATAGTATAGTGGATGCCATGCCACGTTTCTCCCCGAAAGTGGGAAACAAGCGGGAAAGAGGGATATTTCCTCTTCTTGGCCAGCATGGGGCTATTGCTTAGTTCACAGTCTAGAGAAATGGCCGCTACTTTGATTACCTTCAATATTTCAACAAAAAACTCACTGTTATTGTTTGGAGTTTCTCCCCAAAGCCAGACCTTCTAAAAAGGAACCGTTTCACATTGCTGACAATTAAGAGATGTTAAGTGTCTAAAAACGGCCACGTGGTTTTGGATTTCTGTATAAAGTCCAGGGAAAATTCTGCCAGAAATTGCATAGCCCAGCTCACAGTCCCAGTGCATTGCTGTAAGAAGCTGCTCTGGATGCCAAAATGGGTTAGAAGGCCTCTGGAATCAAAGTCACTAGGAGCAGAGGGTCCGTTTCGCTCTCAGCAGCTCCAGATTTATCTGGGCCGAGGCCATGCTGGTAACATCCACTTCCCATGATTGCCAAGGAGCCCCGAAGTGTAAAAACCGTATACGTTTGGGTTAGGAGTCTTAGAAGGTGGCTCCTGCCACGTGGATATTGCTGCCGCCACCATTTTTCATGCAGAAAAACAGGTTGGAGAGGAAAGATCCATCCCCGGGCAGTGCGGAGTTGTAGCCCAGCTCATAGTCCCAGTGCATTGCTGTAAGAAGCTGCTTTGGATGTCAAAATGGGTTAGAAGGCCTCTGGAATCAAAGTCTTTAGGAGCAGAGGGTCTGCTTCTTCCTTCTTAACGAACAAATATTAATCCTGTGGAATCTAGGAAAATTTCAGGTATTAATTTATCACAATTCAGTATCTTATCAAATGTATTTCATTCATAATGTAATCTGTATGGCTTCTGCTCCTCCTGTGCCTTGGGACAAAGTGGGTTTGAGCTTTGACATAGCTGATCAGCTCCTGCTAGAGCGGCTGAAATTGTCTCTCATCTTCTGGGAGGGCTAGTGCAAGGAGGTGGATGGTTCCAGGGATCACAATGGTCTCTCTGCCAACTTAGCCTAGAAGCCGCTGACTACTATCTCTGCTGCCCTCCAAAAGGTTGGTGGAAACAGGGTTGACACAGAGTGTCATTCTGAGATGAGTCATGAATGCTGCCCCTGTCACCAAAACACCATCTCCCCTCCCCACACACCCTGCGCACACAAACATTCTTGCTCATCTGAAAGATTATTCATTCTTTCCCAATGACCTTCGCCTTGTCCCTTTCTTTTTTAAAAAATTTTTTTCTTAATGAATCACCGAAAGCTGCAAACTTTCGTGATTATGTTTCAGCCATACAATGTTTGAGTACCCACCAGTTCCACCAGTTTCTCCACCACCAGTGTTCCCAGTATCCCTCCCACCATCCTCACCCCTACCCCACCCCTGCCTCTGTGGCAGGCACATTTCCTCTTTCTCTCTCCTTTTGGGTGTTATGGTTTGCAATGCAGGTAATAATTGGCCATTATGTTTGGTCCATAGTCTACTTTCGGCACGCATCTCCCATCCTGAGCAAGCCCTCCAACCATTATTTACTTAGTGGTCACTTTTCTATCCCAGTTGCCTTTTCCCCCAGCAGAGAAAAGGCTTATAAACCATAAAGCGATCCTTCTGGCCTTTATCTCTGCTATCCTTAGGTGTTAGTCTTCTATTATGTTACCTTATATTCCACAAATAAGTGCAGTTATTCTATGCCTGTCCTCTCTCTCTGACTCATTTCACTTAGCATGAAACTCTCCATGTCCATACACTTACATGCACATTTCATGATTTCATCTTTTTAACAGATGCATAGTATTCCATTGTGTAGATACACTAAGGTTTCTTTAACCAGTTGTCTGTTCTTGGGCACTCGAGTTTTTCCCAAATTCTGGCTATTGTAAATAGTGCTGCAATAAACATTCAAGTGCAGATGTCATTACATTTTTTTTTTGCACCTCCAGGATATATTCCCAGAAGTGGTATTGCTGGGTCAAATGGGAGCTCAATTTCTAGTTTTTTTAAGAAACATCCGTATTGTTTTCCAAAAAGGCTGGACCAATAAGCATTCCCATCAGCAGTTAAGGAGAGTCCCTTTCTCCCCATATCCATTCTAACACCACTTGCTTTTGTTCTTTTGCATGTGGGCCAGTCTCTGTGGAGTGAGATGACATCTCATTGTTGTTTTTATCTACATCTCCCTGATGATAAGTGATGAAGAGCATTTTTTCATGTGCCTTTTGGCCATTTGGATTTCTTCTTTGAGAAAGTTTTCGTTCATTTCATTGCCCCATTTTCTGATGGGATTGGATGTTTTCTTCTTGTAGAGTTCAACCAATGCCTTGTATATCCTTGATATTAACCCCTAATCAGAGGGTATTAGGTGAATATCCTTTCCCATTTTGTAGACTATCTTTGTATTCTGGTCACTGTTTCTTTTGAGTTACAGAAGCTTCTTAGTTTAAGATAGTCCCACTTGTTTATCTCTATTTTCATTTGCTTGGTCAGTGGCATTTCATCTTTGAAGATACCTTTAGTTTCAATGTCGTGGAGGGTTTTGCTGACCTTTTCTTCAATGTACCTTATGGATTCTGGTCTGATGTTGAAGTCTTTATGCCATTTTGATCTGACTTTTGTGCATAGAGTTAGGAAGAGGTCTGAGCCTATTTTTTCAATCACCTCTTCCTGACAGCACTCGATATAGACCAATGTCCCATTTCCTTAACCCTCCCCAGCAAACCTTCCATAAACCCAACTCTGGAGTCCTTTCTTATTTCTCACTGAGATGGTTTACAGTGCCTGTGGAGTGTGGGCTGCTTCCCTGCAGCAAGTAATAACCCCTAGACACGTCCCACTGATCTTTAGTTTAAAGGCGTGACATAAATAATCTGGTTTGAAAGCCTCTTGCTGTTCTGGCGACACGAACTCTGGTGATTATTTTCTGTGGATAACTAAATGATTTGATGCAAAAATTCGTGTGCCTTTTCTGCTTTTTCTCACCTCTGCTTCTTTATGAAAGCCAGAGCATGCCATGGTGCAGTTTGGTGTTACCCAAAACACAGTAATCCTTTAAGAAGTAATAAAAGAGAAATCCTCAAGAAAAACTACATGGTAAGCACACGGGCAATTGAAAACTGGAGATAAGTAATATATGAAGAGTTGGATAATAGTATGGTCTTGCCTGCCCACGATATGCCAAGTACTTGTATATGAGTTATAGCATATAATTTATAAAAGTTATATTAATATATATAATTGACAGAATCCTCACAACTCTGCTACAAAGTAGGGCTTTGAATTCCCTCTGAATTTCTGTAAGGAGACGCTAATGTATTAGGGATATTCTGAGAGCCCTGAAGCCATGCCTCATTCATTGAACTGCATTGACTTCTGTAATAATATATGATATACTGGGTGGCTTAAAAAAAAGAAATTCCCATTCTGGAGGCCAGAACTACACCAAGGTGTTGGTAGGGTTGATTTTTTTCAAACTCCCCTCTTCTTAGCTGCTTCAAATTTGGGGTGGGCGGGGTAAGAGCTCAGGGGGGTGGTGCAGGAACATGGGTCACAGCCATCCGTGATTAGGGCCTGGCTAATCCTGGGTATGTGCTCAGGAGTGACCCCTTGTCGTGCTCAGCAAGTCATAGTTGGAGCAGGGGATTTGTACGAGCAGTCACAGCCATGCATAAGGCAAGTGCTCTGCTTCCTATACCTTCTCTCTGGTCCCTTGGCTTCTTGTCCTTACCTGAGCTTATGCCGTAATATTTCCACCAAAGAACCAAGTTATATAAGATTAGGGTCTGCTCTGAGGTATTATTTTCCTTAGTGACGTCTGTACAGACCCTCTCTTCGAATACAATTACATTCTAACCTACTGGGGGTTAACACTTCAGCATATGGTTGTCGGGGTGGCCCAGAAGTCAGTCTATAATAACAGCCAATGAGAATGCTGCTGAGGAGGAATAGGGTACTGTATCTAAGTTCTTTCTTATCAGGGTATAAAAAAGACATTTATGTCCTCTTTATAAATTATTGCCACTATGATGAACCAAAGGATATGGTTTTTTCCCTTTAATTCTGTTTTGTTATTTTAGGCTTACTGGAGCATAAATATGTAAGACTTCATGACATGAATTTCTGTACAGTCCTATTTCTCCCTCTAATTTATGTCCACTTTTTTTTTCTTCACCATCTTATGATTTGTGTTCTCTTAAGGATAGAATATGAGGGGTCAGAGAGACAGTACCACAGTAGATCTTTTGCCTTGCATGCAGCTCACTCAAGTTCAATCTCCAACATTCTATATGGTCCCCTGAGCACCACCAGGAGTAATTCCTGTGTGCAAAGTCAGGAGTAACCCTTGAGCATTGCCAGGTGTGGCCAAAAAACAAACAGAGAAAAAGGATATGAATCTTTGTATGCTCCCTAGGCTCATTTATGGAACAGAATGGAAATCGATGGTTCACAGGATAAATAAGGTCCTAATTCCTCAACTATGTTTATTTAAGTAGCACACTATCAAAGAAAGGCAGAGAAGTTTATAGGCTAATAATCATTATCCTTTGTAAACAAATCACCTCAAATACTTTTCTGAGGAAAGAAGTAGAGGCTATAAAAGAAAATATAAAATTGGAAAACGTAGGATGGGTCATAAATCTTTTTTTAAAAAAATCTAGCAGTAAGCACATCAATGCTTAAATTAGCACAAATGGTTTGAAAATAAGCATCTCTAAATGGATTTTTCCATATATTCCCCTGGAGGCAAACAATCGTAGGAGGAGCTGGGCCACTGCCAGACAGAGGGCCTTTCTCCGAGTCCCACTGATGTCTATTGCTAGGTGGTGACGCCATCCTGGCGCTAAGCCAGCCACCCCATTCGCTGGGATCTGTCCACAGGCTGGTGGGAGGCGGGCGTGGCAGCATGAAGGACTCATGCACGCCCACTGCACTGACTTCAGCTGAGCACCCACAGGAAATCACTGGCATTTCCTGAGATGCCAGTCCAAAGCCCAGGGAGTGGCCAGGTCCACACATAAAGGGGCTGAGGCAAGAGGTGGGATTGAATAGGCACCAGTGCATCTCCTAGGCCCCAACCAAGCCCCCAAATCACAGACCCGAGCCTCCAAACAGTGAACAGACACAGTGGACTAGAACCCAAATTGCCCAAAGTCTTCAGCTCTGTGCCACTTGATGTGGTGAACCCACAAATGTATTTTTTTTTTGCTTTTTGGGTCACACCCAGCGATGCTCAGGGGTTACTCCTGGCTTTGCACTCAGGAATTACTCCTGGTGGTGCTTGGGGGACCATATGGGATGCCGGGGATCGAACCCAGGTTGGCCATATGCAAGGCAAACGCCCTACCCGCTGTGCTATCAGCCCGGCCCCCCACAAATGTATTTTTAAATATATGTTGCCTTAAATTTTTTTAAAATTATTGAATCACAGTGAGATACATAATTACAAAGTTGTTCATGATTGGGTGTCAGTAACATTGCCTTCCTGTGAAGTCTCTCAGTCACTCCTGTCCCCATCATGTTTAGTAACTTGTGCTGAAAATAAGACCATAGCAGCAGTTTAAAACGAGATAAGCCTAGACACAAAGTATTTCTAAGCCCATGGGTTCTGTGGCCGTTGAGATCCATTTCTGGTAGGGGACATGAAATAAAAAGGATGTGATGTCAGCATCTTGTACCTGAAAAACTTAGAGATAGTGGGTGGCATTACAGCCCTACATAAGTCCAGATGTTGATAGAAGCATAAAATATACTTCAAAATAGGTCCAGGGGATAGAAAAAGAGTGGGGGGAAACAACAGTAGAGAAAGTATGAGCCTCACTTAATAAGGTCTCCATTGGCTTATTAACTGTCACAAATGTAATATACTAACATAAAATGCTAATAATGGAAATTGGATGCAGGGCACATAGAAATTCTTTGTACTGTATTCTTAGCTATTCTTTAGATTTAATGCTGGTTCAACAAAAAGTTTATCTTGAAAATATAGAATTATATGATATATTTCATAAAATGTTTGTATACATACATATGAGCATTATATACTTATGTACATAGATGTATATCAAATAGATTCACTTCAAAATAATATGAGGAACAAATAGGGTTATTGGTAAGGATATAGAAGAAACAAGACTATGACATGGTAATTGTTTGAATTAAGAATAGAAATAAGATGGTTATATTATTGTTCTTTCATACATTTAAAAAAAATCCTCCATAATGAGAAGCCCATATGAGTGTGTGTGTAATTTAAAAAGAGCTTTGCAGGAGATAAGCCTAGTAATCTCAATATTTTGAAGTTCTAAAAAGAACTTTAGTCCAATGTGAACCTTGCAGGCAGAGTAGAATATTTCATTGAAGAGTATCTACTTTGGTGAGGTTTTTTTTCCAGTGGAATACACTGTGTTAAACTGACCCTTGTTCTGCCACTTATGATCAATGCAGACAATAAATTCTCCAGATGTGGTCAGGGCCAATGGAACCAGGGAACACACTTCTTTTTATAATGCTAGATAGTTCAAGTTCTGGGTGTGATCTGAGCAAAAACTCCTTAGACATGAAGGTGGTTGATAAACATCTCTAGGTTTTACCTGCTAGAAGTATCATATGCGTATAGTATGCACTATAGCACTGTCATCCTGTTGTTCATCTATTTACTCGAGCGGGCACCAGTAATGTCTCCATTGTGAGACTTGTTGTTACTGTTATTGGCATATCGAATACCACAGGTAGCTTGTCAGGCTCTGCTGTGCAGGCAGGATACTCTTGGCAGCTTGCCAGGCTCTCTGAGAGGGACGGAAGAGTCAAACCTGGGTCAGCCATGTGCAAGGCAAGGGCCCTACCCACTGTGCTATCACTCCAATCCATGCATACAAGAGTAAAAGAACATCAAGGACACTTCTGAAAGTACCCCAGTAAGATCCTCTCTTTCTCTTTTCTCCTTAGTTAAAAGGTATCAGTATCTTTCCAGGTTCCTAAACAAGATTCTTGGAGCTATTCATTCTTGGCCTCCATATCTTTTATTTTGTAGAATCCAACCCAGTCTCCCAGTTCTGCAGATACTACCATCTACACTCCTGTTAACCTATTCTTACTGCTGTTCATCGAAAGTTTAAGCTTGTATTCATCACCTACACTATTTTGATGGTTTCTTACTTGGTCTACCCCTCTCTCAACCCTTGAAATCCACTACAATGAGGCCACAAAGATGCATAATATGATTATCTCACTTACTTTCTGGTGAAGTCCTCAATATTGCCCTAAAACCTTTAAAATTAAGTATCTGCTTTTTACTTAGAAATACAATGTCACCTACCATGAGGCCCCTGTTTATGTCTCCTTCCTTCCCTGTTCTGTTCCACCACTAATTGCAACAGCCCCTGGTTCCCAGAATGTGGTAGGTGGTGTCGTACCTCTTTACCACAGTCCCCTCCTCCAAGAAAGATCTGTCCTTTCTTGTGCTCTCTGTGAATCCCTTCCTATCTTCTAAGACTCAGTTAAAGATAACTGTCTTGATGGGACCTGTCACAGAGGTAAGTATAGAGAAAATCGAAATTCTTTTCACTCACCAAATGTGTGAACTACATGAATCCACAGAGTGAGACTCTTAATTTACAAAAGACACCACATATGCTAGCTTCAACCTTTCTGCCCAGGTGAAACCTACTGTTCCCTCATTAGCATCCTTCCTAAATTCCCTTACACACCCACATCCTTTGACTGAACATGGAGTATGGTGGGGAACGATGAAGCAGACTTGAATCAACAGCCAACTGGAGAGGCTATTTATTTTTTTATTTTTATTTTTATTTTTTTGCTTTTTGGGTCACACCCAGTGATGCTCAGGGGTTACTCCTGGCTTTGCACTCAGGAATTACTCCTGGCGGTGCTTGGGGGACCATATGGAATGCCGGGGATCGGACCCGGGTCGGCCGCATGCAAGGCAAACGCCCTACCCGCTGTGCTATCGCTCCGGCCCTGGAGAGGCTATTTAAAAGGCAACCTCTTTCCTGCCTTGTAACTGTTGAACTTTGCACATAACCTTTCACCTAGATTTCTAATATCTACTATGTGAAGATAGCAGCTAATAATTTTTTTGAGGATAAACACCCATCTGTGTTCAGGGGTTCTTACCTGGTTCTTTGCCCTGGGGGCCAGGCTTAGCAGTGCCAGGGGACCCTGCAGTGCCGGGATTCAAACCAGGTTTACAGCCAAAGTCATATGCTAAGCATGTGCCTTAAATTCTGTAGTATCTCTCCACCTCCCAGGTAATGATTTATGAATGAAGAAAAAATTCATGAAATTCTGCTTCATAGCCCGATGCAGTGTATTGTGACTACCTTTACTTACAGCACAGTTTGCAAACAAGTCATGTGTTAGAACATCGGAATTCCACATCTGACAAAGCATGACTTGGTTCAGTAAGGCATGTTGGCGAATCTTCAACTCATGACTAATAATCTCAAGACACTGGTGAGAAGGGGAGCACACCGCTTCCAACCACCAGCCCCTGGCTAACGCGCAGAAAGGCAGCGCTGTTGGGGGGCTCACAACAGGAGGCCTGGTGAAAACAAGCTGTGGCTTCACTCTTTGCTTAGATTTCTGTTCAGGGAAGGGCTCTTCCTCTTATGTTCTTTAGTGCCAAATAACACATTCTGGTTTGAGAGGCGTGTGGATGTAAACCTAATGTTGGACACATGGAAAGGTGGCAGCATCGTAGAACTGACTGAACACGTATCTTGGAGCAAGAAGTTAGGTGGCAGGCAACCAAGGATTGGGGATTGCTTTGGCTACATCATTTTCTGCTGGGATTGCAATGTGAGGGAGGCCTTGTTGCTCTGTGTATAGTATGTTATGCTTGGCAATATGGTCTAGCTAGTGCTGGCAGAATACTTGCTAACTTGTGAATTCTTCAGGAGGAAAAATGTTAAAGTATGTCAAGCCTCTCCTTGTCTTTCTTTCATTGCAGCTAACTTAGGGTATCCAGGAGGAGGAAACCAGGGACTCAGGCAGTGTTTTAGAGAATCAGACAGACCACGAGTATGAGGCAAGCTGAGTTCTTGTCTGTTTCACTTCCACTACGGGATTCACCAAGCAAGCTATTTTAGACTATTTTAAGGAAGAAGAAAATTGAACCTAGAAAACTTTTAGAAAAGCTGCAATAGGATGGGGGGGTGGGGAGAAATTCAATCCATATCTTTTACAGAGAGAAATAAACACTTCTTTTTCTTCAAAAAAAATTCCCATTCTCAATGCCATCAAATCCATAAAAAGTAAAAAGAAATTTATTTTTTGCATGTCCAGGGTATTTATTTTCTCTTATTTTTTTTTAAATTTGGCATCTCTTCCTTCAAGTACCAAATCAGTAAATGTTCTTTAAATGGAAAGGCAAAGAGGATTAATGAATGCCAGAAAAGTTTCCCAGCCAGGCAGCCAAACCACAACTATCCAAAAAAAGTGATTTCATTTGTAATAATATAATTAACTAAATATCAAATAGAAATATAAAGAGAGGAGTCAAATGCATTCTAAACATCTGTAAAAAGAGTTTCCAACTTCATGTTGTTTTGATAAGATGGATGAAGAGAAACAGGCATTCAGAATTCAGTGCTGACAACATTAAGAAGATATTAGGGATCAGTGAACTCTGGACTCTCAGATGGGAGTAGAGGCTATTTATTCTTATTTTTATTCATCATCCAGTGTCTGCTTTCTCCTTCTGGAGCCAAGGAGCTCATATTATGAACCAAGACCTCAAAGGAGGCATAGGATGAAGACAACTATTCTGTAACTCGTGTTTGCTAAGCACACTTCTAAACAATTTCATGTTGAAAGGGAGTCTACAGTCTAGCACTATTCTGACTCTATTTGCTGGGAGATAGCGTCAGATAGTGCAGGTCAAGCTCTGTCCCCCAAGAAAGCCACTCCATGCCAATCATAAGTCCAGGTTGTTAACTGAATTTCTAATTGACTGGCCATAAATGGGAAGTTCCCTTGAACCTCTTTTTGAGTTCATTCAGCAGGAAAGAGCAGCATGAAGGACTCGGGGCATAAGCTGACTGGTTTATACAGGATATACTCAGAACCAGATGATCAATGGAAGAGATACAGAGGAGAAGCCTGAGAAATGGTGCCTAGTTTCCATGCACTTTATTGGGGGACAGTTGCCCAAACTTCCACTTTTTTACCAACCTAGAGTTGGTAAAAGAGACTCCAGACCAGTCTCTTAGCAAGGAGGCTTCATCATATAGGTGTGATCAAGTCAACTAACTCTACAGATCAGGGAGGTGAACGCAGGCTGAGGTGGAGAACTTGGAGTTCCAACCCTCTAGTCACAGAGAGGGTTTCCCCGGTGACTGGCTCCCATAGGTGTTTTCCAAAAGCCACTTCATGAACAGAAGTTCAAATGTGGTTTCAAAGGAGTTTGTTGGGGTCAGAGAGATGTTCAAAGAACTGAGCACACTCTTTGCATGTGGTAACCCTGGATTCAGTCTGCAGCATCACATGGCCCTTTGAGCAATCCTGACTCCCCCCCCCCACAAGCATCAGATACCCAAGGTATACCCAAGAAACCCCCCTAAAGGGGGTGGTGTTGTGTTACAAATATCAAGACATCTTTATAACTAGTATTAGCTAGAAAATTCCAAGGATTTTTGGAAATCTGTGCCAGAAACAAGATGAAGACCAAATGCCTATTTTGTATCATTCACAATACCACATTCACTGAATCTTATTGGCCAAATGCAGCCTTGAGTTAAAGAAAGGCTCAAAAACGGTGTTTCTTAATTGGTTACATGGCTGACTGCACCGGATTAAGATTCTCCTCTAAAAAGGAAATAGGGCTGGAGTGATAGTACAGCAGCTAGGGCACTTGACTTGCATGTGGCCAACCCGGGTTCAATTCCCAGCATTCTATATGGTCCCCATAGCCAGGAGTAATTCCTGAGTGCAGAGCCAGGAGTAGCTCTTGAGCATTGCCAACTGTGATCCAAAAAGAAAAAAAAAAAAGAAAGAAAAAAAGACAGAGGAGAAAATGCAGCCAGGGAGACACCAATACTTATTACTGTGTCTAAGGAGATCATCATGGGCCCCTCTATTAGTCATCCATGGTCTTCATAGGTGGGACCCATGTGTGGGCCTGTTCCCAAAGAGGTCACACTGTTTCCTTTTTCAGATGCACAAGGTAAGTCCACTAATGCCTAATGCCTCTTCTTGGCAGAAGCTGCTACCCCACTTAGCTAAGACTTGAACAGAGAGAGAGAGAGAGAGAACTAGTTCATTGTGTCTTGGATGCTTCCACATTGGAACAATGGGAATATTTAGTGCTTCCTTTGGTCTAGGCTTTGCAAGCACCCATGTGCTCCTGGATGCCAGGGAAAAAGACACAGTGACATCAGCTGCCATTCTGGCTCTCAGAGGCAGCCAGGCTTTCCTAAAAATTGTGTCTTTGGTTATGGCTTACATGTGAGGGATACAATCCTAGGAAAACACACTCTTTGTCCTGTTCAGTGCCTCCTCCCACATCAAGGAAATGGACCTATTTTGAAATTTCTTTTTTTTTCAAATTCTTTTTTATTGTTTGAAGTTATATGATTTACAAAATGGTTTCCCACATAATTCTAATGCTTTGAAATCTCCATCTGAAATAATAAGAAAAGTTTGGATATGGTCAATTGAACATTATTACCACTAGAATTTCACTCCACAAAGAAAAAGAAAAAGTAAGCTAATCAAAGTTAGTATTTTTTAAGAAAAAAAATATGATACAGTCTATTTACATTAACTCAACCATCACTTTTTGGGAGTCGGGTGGAGGGGAATTGAACATATATGTGTGCTAAACATTATTACAAACTGAATTGATGTGGTTCATATGTATTAATAACTAATTTTCAAGTCCTACAGTTTTGATGAACAAAATGCAAATGTATTTTTACAGGTGACTGGATTTTTAAATGAGAAAATAAACTGTGGTCTAAAGCAATTTCTGAAAATACAATGACAGTCATGTGAATGCATACAAAACTTTGAATATTAAGTATTAAGCAGAAATCCTTATACTTGGGCATGCCAATACTGCCTGTTCCATTAGCATTTCTACAAATCGTTATTTTTTTCTTAATGAGTTGGGTTTAGATATTAATCTTTCTGTCTCATTATTTCAAAAAAGGTAGAGTAGGTGAATGGATCTGACAAAAATTTCCATAGATAAGAAAACACAAAGTTTAATATTTAGAATGTCAAAGCAAGTTCATGTCTTAAGAGTCTCTCTCTTTCTCTCCCCTTTTGAAGTTTGGACCAAATATGGCAGTTCTCAGGCCTAACTCCTGGCTCTGTGCTCAGGGACCACCCCTGGCAGTGCTCCAGGGATCATATATTGTGCCCGGGATTGAATCAGGGTCAGCTATGTGCAAGGCCTTAACCTTAGCCTATGACTATGCTGATAGCATGCACTCTGCCCCCATTTGGTCTTAAGTCTTGAGGTTCAGAGTTGGGAGAGAATTTATAGGGGCTGGGGGCACAGGGAAGGGCGAAGGGAAAGCCTCTCCTCTCAATGGGTTTTGTAAGCAGAGGCACCTCTGAATCTATGCTAAGATGTTTATGGAGCAAAAGACACAAAAAGACAGAGGAAAAGACAGGTCTGGCTCCACATCAAAGTGTAAGGACAACAGCATCTTCCTCTGAGGCTGAAGTGAGCAGATTTGCTTGCAGCCCACCAGAGACACTGGCTTCCACCACTGGAGGGTTGCTGCTAACACAAACCTTCTGTGCACCCAGTAACTATTGGGGCACTCATAGCACCAGAGGAGCCAGAGAGCAGCTCTCACCACCTTCTGTGCCTAAGTGGAGAACCTGTGTCTCTGGGTTGTTTCCAAGAAGCACAGGTCTGTAGCTTGAGGCCTTGCAGCACATGACTTCATGCTTCTTCCACTAGGCTGGGCTCAGCCTCTGCCTCATCCACCTTCTCCTGTCTTATCTGAGGACCCACCCATGACAGGTGCACAGCCAATCTCCTGTCATAAAATCACCTTCTATATTTGTGGTTTTATTTTGTTGCCTCCTAAGCAGCGTTCAGGAGACCAGGTCCACCCCCAGGTCCACTTGTCTCTATATTTCAATGCTTACTCAGGCCATGGGACCCTTCCTCACCCTGCTGCTACTGGGCAGATATCCAGGTTAAAGCCACCTATTCCTATTATACCACAGCATCCTCGAGCGTTGGGCAGAGAGTCCACTTCAGATTGCTGCCACAGTTCCTTTCTGTCCCCCATGACAGTTGAGCAGAAGCTGTGAAATATGCTCTCATGTTTAAACCCACCCAGATGGTCGCACCCAAGTAAGGCACTTTACCTTGTCATGAGAGCTCTGCGAAACCCAAGCCTTCCTAGGAAAGGAAGATTTAGGAAACCCAAACATTACTTCTGCTCACACAGGTGATTCCTCTCCCAAGAGACTCCAGGTCCAGACAGGGTACTCAGGGCTCATTCTAGTAGTTTAAAGTGGTATTTGAGCTTGGGCTTCTCTGATCTTTGCTCCTTCTGCCTGGGAACAGCATGCTGGATGTTATATTGGATTCCGGTGCTGAAAATTGAGTCCTTATTTTCTGGCTTTATTCATTTGTTAAAGTATAGTTCCAGTTGGGCTCCCAATATTGGATCCTAAGGGAACACCACCTCCATGCATTCATGAAATGAAACTTCCTCTGTCCTCCCTAGCAGAGCCAGACCCACAACCTATCCTAACTCATTGCCAATGTTGCTGTTGCATAGCCTCCTTGACTAACTTCATCACTAACTTCTAAGAGCCCCTTCCAGAAAGCCTACAGACCACTTCTTTTCTGAGAGTGACCAAGTAATCCTCCTTCAGGACCCAGCAAAATTTGTTTCTTAGGGAAAAAACAAGTCTTTGCTCTATGACCTCCAGAACATAGTTGGGGCTAGAGGGCCCAAGTTTGAGTCTAGTGCACTCCCACTTTGGGTAAGTTACTACATATCTCTAGTCCTCAGAATTGTTATCTTAAGTATAGAGGTTAAAAACAATTGTTATGGGGCTAGATAGATAGTACAATGGGCAAGCCACTTGCCTTGTTCACACAGCTAACCTGAGTTCAATCCCCAGTACCCCATATTGTCTCCAAAGCACCACCAGGAGTGATCCCTGAGTGCAAAGCTAGGAATAAGCTGACCACCTCTAAGTATGTTCCTCCCCTGCCCCCCAAAAAATCCTTAACCGTCATATATGGGTTAAGTTAGTGAGTGCATGCTATCTATGTAAATGATACATGGTACAAATAAATATTAAAATTATTAATAAATATTAGATACTACTAGATTGGGAGATGATAGAATTGACATTAACTTTGAAAATTCATACATCTGCTCTTGAATGAATTTTATGTCAAATGTATTTACTTTGTAATATGCTAGTGATCTGTCACAAACTAAGGACATTTATATGAACCAGACATATATGTACAAATTTTAATATATTGATATTTATTAAAGTAAATTCATATTTAATATTGCAGGTCCTCCCCTCCCACCACCCATCTTATTCCCCCAAAAACCCAAACCTGGAGATTTCAAATACTCAGCTCTCCAGATTCCTGGTTTCAGTTTTATTTCCCTGGTTGGAAAAGCCCCCGTGGCAAACCCACCATTTTCTCTCAGAGAAAATTTGCATCATTGGCCTTTAGGGGACTAAGTTTGGAAATTCATGACAGGACTTAAAATTTTTCCTTTCTAATTAGGCTTTCCTAATTATAGACATGATTTTTCTCTTTTAAGGTTTCCCTCTAGCGAGGTAAGTACTGTCTAAAGTGAAGCATAAGGAATAAATAAAGGCAGAAAGATCTTTTTAAAGAGAAAAATTACTGTTCCAGGAGCTAATCAGCCAGAAAAAAACTATATTACTAGGCAGTGTCTTCTAATAAAACACTGGAAAATCCACTATTCTTATCCAAGGGGATATTTGATTACAGTGAATTCGGGGAGCTAGCACACGAGGCGGGGGCACATGTCTGGATGGAGGAGCCCCAGATTCCATTAGGCACCACATTGTCGTCTACACCCACCCTGCACTATGTAAGGAGTACCATGAGCATGACCAGGTGGGACCCAAAAATAAATGAAAAGTTTAAAAATAAAATGAATTCTGAAAATAGCATTTATCCAAAATAAACAAAAACAGACAGAATATTTCATTCATGTCTAATTCATAAGACAATGATGAGATTCCTTCCGGGTGGTTAACAAAAGTTCTGTCTTTATGTTACTTTCCAGGCACAAAAGTCTAAAGTTCTTCTCAGTTCTCTCACATATATGCCTTCCTATGGTGTTTCTTGCTTATCCATGTTCTACTCATTATCTTGACCTGACTCAAATTGGACAAATGAGCCCATTTACCAATTGGCACATGTCAGTGCTTTACATTAATTCCAATTGCATCTGTCACTAACAAGTGGCTTGAATGAATTCTATGTATTGGTCATTGCATTTCACTAATTCATTGTAAATTATTAAAATATATAAAGATAGAGAGATGCTTTCAAACCCCATGTCTGGCTGAGTGTCATCCAGGACACCATGGAGGGGAGCAATTGAACCCACCACCTGCCCAAACAGAGCCTTGGCAACTGAAAAGCTCCAAACTTCATTTGCCACTATGCTCATAGCCAGACCCCACAGGCTCGGGAAAAGCCTCACTCAGAAGTGAATATGTTGAGAAACTCAGGTATGAGGGTTTTGTGACCGAAATCTCCAGGATCTCCTGGAGTCAAGGATGAGTTACATCCCCCAATTTCTCTATTCTTCTGGGAGCCTGGCAGCCATGCCCATGAACTGACCCTGGCACCATATAAGCTCATTAACTGGCCATGATCCAGAGACTCATAAATTAATCTTGAAAGACATCAACAAGTTGGGGCTGGAGTGATAGCACAGCGGGTAGGGCGTTTGCCTTGCACGCGGCCGACCCGGGTTCAAATCCCAGCATCCCATATGGTCCCCTGAGCACCGCCAGGAGTAATTCCTGAGTGCAGAGCCAGGAGTAACCCCTGTGCATCGCCAGGTGTGACCCAAAAAGCAAAAAAATAAATAAATAAAAATAAAAATAAAATAGCATAATTCTTTAAAAAAAAAAAAAAGAAAGACATCAACAAGCTTCAAAGATGCTTCCAGACCCCAAAGTCACCATCCAGCTAAAAATTTGTCTCTAGCTGTATCACTCCATTCAAAATTTTAGAATTCCTGGAGGCCACGAGTACAACATTTCAATCTCTACAGCATGGGTATACTTAGAGTAGCACACTACATTGGATGGGATGTAAAGTAGAAGGTATCCAATCTTGATTAAGAAAATATTAGGATCTCGTCATCGGCAGATCCCACGACTGCTTCTCCCGAAAGGGAGCATAAAATGAGGCCCCCATAGCCATGCCACCAGACACAGCTGTTTTCACTCGGGATGCCTCAGAGGGGGGGTAGGGGAGAGTCCTCCCCTCCCCAAGGGACCTAGCCCCAGAAGCAGACCTCCACAATCCAACCACCACCACGCTCCAGGCCACACCACACATGCTCGGGTCCCACCTTACAAATGAGTGAACATATTCCTGGACTGGGATGGGAGATGTGTGCTGAAAGTAGACTACAGACCAAAGATGATGGCTGATTACTACCTGTATTGCAAACCATAATACCCAGGAGGGATACTGGGATCATCGGTGGTGGAGAATGGGCACTGGTGGAGGGATGAGTACTCAATAATTGTATGACTGAAGTGTAATCACGAAAGTTTGTAAGTCTGTAACTGTATCTCAGGGTGATTCATTAAAAAAAATAAATAAGCAAAATTTAAATAAAATAAAATAAAAAATTAAAGTAAAAATAGCTGGCAGGAGTGGGAGACATTTAACTGCGTGAGCTGGTATGGCCCATTACCAGATAGACATGTATGCTTCCTGCGGACTGCCCACAGTCCACTACTGTATGGCCCACAGAAAATGTAATAAATATACAAATGGATCTTGGCCAAAAATATATTTGTTTATCACAAAATAACACCACCAAGAGAATCAAGAAATAAAATGAGATGGAGTTGAAGCTTATATATATATATATATATATATATATATATATATATATATATATGCTTACCCTAAGCTTACCCTATAGCAACATGTTAGCAATCTCATACAAGAGCTTAATGGCTCCAGGATGAGATACAACAATCTTTACACACTTTCTTCTAATAAAATCTTTCTTGATTGTTTTTAGAGTGCTAACAAGTAGCACTGTAGCACTGTTGTCCCGTTGTTTATCAATTTGCACAAGAGGCACCAGTAACGTCTCCATTGTGAGACTTGTTTCTGTTTTGGGCATATCAAATACACCACCGGTAGCTTGCCAGGCTCTGCTGTGCGGGCAGGATACTCTCAGTAGCTTGCTGGGCTCTCCGAGAGGGACGGAGGAATCAAACCTGGGTTGGCCATGTGCAAGGCAAACGTCCTACCAGCTGTGCTATTGCTCCAGTCCCATAACAAATAATATAAGCTAAATTATTTAGGGCCTGCTATTGGGGCAGGCTTAAGTGATAGTTGGGAAAATTGGAAATAATGGTGGTGGAAAGGTGCAATGGTGGCGTGATTGGATTGGTGTTAGAATATTGAATGTAATAAATCATCATGAACAACAGTATAATTTATATATAAAAATATATAAATTGATTAACTGAATGATATTCTCACAATTATATTTGAGGATGTAGGTATGGGTGGTTAGACAGGCTACTTGGTTTTAAATTTTAGTACCATCCACTTTAGTACTATTCACTATTATAAAGTAATATAAGGTAAATTCTTTAATGTCTTTGTACCCCAACGTTATCAAGATTAAGTTATTTATTATATGCAGAAGTATATACTGGACTGGAATGGGAAAGAATTGGAGTGAAGATAGACAGTTGGCAACTACTCCACCTCCGCTTCACTGATGACATCGTTCTCATAAAAGCAAACATTAGCCAAGCGGCACAAATGCTGGCCGACTTTGACCTCGAGTGTGGAAAGTTCAGACTGCAGCTGAATCTCAACAAAACAATGTTTATGTAAAACAAACTAGTCTCTGATGTTCCATTTGCTCTCAATGGAATGAACATCTCCAAATGCAGCAGCTATGTGTACCTGGGCCGAGAACTCAACATAAGGAATGACTTGGCACCAGAACTGTGCAGCAGGAAGAGAGCAGCGTGGAATGCCTTCAAGAGCGTCGAAGAAGTGGTTAAGAGAACGAAGAACATCCGGCTCCGGGCATATCTTTTCGATTCCACCATTCTTCCTGCACTAACATACGCCTCAGGGACCTGGGCCCTACAAAAACAGGATGAGAACACTATTCGGCTATCCCAAAGAGGAATCGAAAGAGCCATGCTAGGAGTATCACGTTTCACTCAAATGAGAGAAGGAATCGGCGTTCTGTTCTCCATCCATGACCAAGAATCAGGGGTGCTGGCTCATTTGCCAAGGCATTGAAAATCAGATGGGCCGGACACGTAATGCAATTCAGAGATGACTGCTGGACTAGAGCTGTTACCGACTGGATTCCACAGGAAGTCAGAAGACCACATGGCCGCCCTTCGTCAAAACCCTGAATGAACGATTTGAGGCTCTTCCTGTTCTTGGAGCAAGCAGTTATCATTGGGCTACACTCGCACATGACAGGGACAAATGGAGACATTACTGCCGCCCACTCTAGCAAATCAAAAATCAACGGGATGACAAGTGATACAAGTGAAGAAGTATGTACATGATCCATAAACTATACACATATAAGTTCTGTCAAGTACTTCTTAGTCATTACTTTTACCAATTTAATATGGGGTTCATTGTTTAAATAGATATTTCACTTAGTAGTAAACTGTTCTCGGAGAGTGAAATGGACCCTCTGCGCCTAAAGTTTTTGATTCCAGAGACCGAACACATTTGGGCATCCAGCGCAGCTTCTAATAGCAATGCACTGGGACTGTGAACTGGGCTACAACTCCGTACTGCCTGGGGGTGGATCTTCCCTCCCCATCCTGTCTTCCTGCACGGAAAATGGTGGCGGCGGCAGCATCCACATGGCAGGAGCCATCTTTTAAGACTTCTAAACCAGAGGTAGACAATTTTTATACTTGGGGCTCCTAGGGAATCATGGGAAGTGGGTGTAACTGGCATGCCCTTGGCCCAGATAAATTCAGAGCTGCTGAGAGTGAAACGGACCCTCTGTGCCTAAAGACTTTGATTCCAGAGACTTCTTACAGCAATGCACTGGGATTGTGAGCTGGGCTATGCAATTTCTGGCAGAATTTTCCCTGGACATTATACAGAAATCCAAAACCACGCGACTTAACATCTATAATTGTCAGCAATGTGAAACAGTTCCTTTTTAACAGGTCTGACTTGGGGGGGGGGGAATCTCCAAATAATAACAGTGAGTTTTTGTTGAAATATTGAAGGTTATTAAAGCAGCAGCCACTTCGCTGGACTGTGAACTAAGCAACAGCCCCACGCCGGCTGAGAAGAGGAAATATCCCTCTTTCCCGGTTGTTTCCCATTTTCAGGGAGAAATGCGGTGTGGCGTCCACCATACTATGAGGCACGTGAGGGGGAAAAAAAAAAGGAAAAGGAAAAAGAAAAAAAAAGAGTTGTGTACTTGTATCAGTGGGGCTACATATCTCTTCATTCTCAGCAATGGAAAACTAATTATCAAATGTTTCCTTGGTAGTAGGGCTGTCTTTCTTGGGGGGAAACCCCAACAACAATAGTGAGTTTTATGTTGAAATATGGAACGTAATCAAGGTAAAGAGAAAATGAAGTGAAATTCGTCAGTTATACAGTTGGGGGTGGGAGGGCGGGGGCTGGGGTATACTGGGGTTTTTGGTGGTGGAATATGGGCACTGGTGAAGGGGTGGGTGTTTGAATATTGTATAACTGAGACATAATCCTGAGAACTTTGTAACTTTCCACATGATGATTCAATAAAAATTTTTTAAAAATAAAAAATAAAAACTACATGAGACTCTTTGACTAAAAAAAAAAACTGTTCTCTTCTTTCTTTTTTTGTGTAACCCTAAGAGTAGAGATTGCTGAAGGGAGAAGCTTGAGACAGGAAGAAGAGGATGGATAGAAAGTGAGCTGGATTATGCTCAGGAACAATCAATACAGAAGTCCTTGGCAGTTCTGTTAAGTGTTGCCAATGACAGGTGATTTGATGTTCTTGTCATCTGTATTACTTCCCAGTTTTCTCTCCAGAAGTTTCATGACTTGATCAAAGTTCCCTTCATCAAAATGCTAGTAGAGTCCACACCAAGAAGACAGCACCAAAGTGCCTTGTTCGCAGAACTATCAGGTGAGGTCTGGTGGGAAGGAAAGTACAGGGTAAATTAGAGGACTTAGGGACCCACAGGCTCGCTCAGCTTTGCTAGTGTGCCAGCTGTCAGACAAGGATGGGAGAGGACAGCACAGCCCAAGGGAGTCATTACCGAAAGATTCAGAAACCAAGAAGGTGTACGCCAGGCACCTCAGACCAGAAAAGAGAATGGAGTGAGAGCAGCACGGGCATGAATCTCCAGGAGCAATCATTCCGGCCCATCCCCTTCCAACACTGTGCTCCATGGTCTTCCACGACAGTCTTCCATTAGCTTCAGAATGCAGAGACATCAGCGCTGGGCCTGATATCCTGAAGTCATTAAGAATTTCAAGATGCTCATTTCCAACCAGTATTGTCATAATGGACCCTCCTCTATTAGTTGGAAATGATTACTCTGGACAAGAACAGAGTGTTGAAAGCAGGTGTAGGGATATACGTGATAACCCTTCAGCATCTGTAGCACAAACCATCACTTGTATCACTTGTCATCCTGCTGCTTATCGATTTGCTCGAGTGGGCGCCAGTAACGTCTCAATTCATCCCTGTTGTGTGCTAGTGTAGCCCAATGGCATCTGCTCATTCCAGGAACATGAAGAGCATCAAACTGTTAAAGGTCTTGATGAAGAAGTCTGACCATCTCGTAGGTGGGCAGTCACGCGCTCTTTTGACATCCCATGGAATCCAGTCAATAAAGACTCTAGTCCAGTAGTTACCTCCAAATTGCATTATGTGTCCGGCCTATCTGATTTTCAGAGCCTTAGCAAATAAGACAGTATCCCTGATCCTCAATGTTCAACAGAGGTAGGAACTCCTGATTCCTTCTCTCACTTGAGTGAAATGTGATATTCCAAGCATAGCTCTTTTGATTCCTGTTTGGGATACCCGAATAGCATTTCCTGTTTCCCTAGGGCCCAGGTCTCTAAGTCATATGTTAGTGCAGGAAGAATGGTGGAGTAAGATGTGCCCAGAGCCAGAGATTCTTTGTCCTCTTAACAACTTCTTCAATGCTCTTGAAGGCGTTCCACGCCACTCTCTTCCTCCTGTGCAGCTCAGGTGCCAGGTCGTTCGTCATGTTGAGTTTTTGACCTAGGTACACATAAATGCTGCATTCGGAGATGTTCATTACATTGAGAGCAAAAGGAACATCAGGAACTAGTCCATTTCTTATGATCATTGTCTTCATGAGATTTAGCTGTAGTCCAACCTTTCCACACTCATGGTTGAAGTCGGCCAGCATTCATGCTGCTTGGCTAATGTTTGGTGTTATTAGAACGATGTCATCAGTGAAGCGGAGGTGGTGTAGTTGCCAACCATCTATCTTCACTCCCGTCCCTTCCCATTCTAGTCGTCGCATGATGTTCTCGAGGGTGGCACTGAAGAGCTTCAGTGAAATGGTGTCGCCCTACTGAATCCCTCACTTTACATCGATGATCACTTCCTTGTAGAATGGTGAGATCCTGGTGGATCTCAACCCACAATGTCTAAAATGAGAGAGAGAGAAAGATAGAGAGAAAGAGAGAGAGAGAGAGAGAGAGAGAGAGAAAGGTGCTTGTTATAGAGGCAGGCTGGGGTGCGGTGGGGGTGGCTTGAAGGGGTGGAAGGGAAACTGGGGAGACGTGCTGGGAAATTAAACTGGTGAGGGATGGGTGTTGGAACATTGTAATACTGAAATGCAATCATTAACAATTTTTATAATATTCTATCTCACAGTATTTCAATAAAAAAATAAGTTATTGTTACCTCCCCCCTCAAAAAAAATGTCAAGATGCTTACAGCGGAGTTAGACCCCTGGACTTAGACCCCTGCCAACCTGCCAGTGGAGAAAAGTTTGGGAGAGGGGACTCTCCAGAAAGAGGAGCATGCCGCCAGGACTGTCCTCGGACAGCAGCCGCCAACACTGCCCCTGCCAGGAGACCAGGACAAGATAGCTCTACTTCTGCTTCTACTTTTTTTTTTCCGCTTTGGGGTCATACCCAACTATGCTTCAGACTTGACTCTGTCCTCAGGAATCACTCCTGGCGGTGATCCAGGGAGCATGCGGGGTGTTCGGGCTCCCAAGGCAAGCACCCCACACCCTATACTCTATCATTCAGGGCCAAGACGCTCTTGCTTCTGCAGCACAGTTCCCACCGCCCCGCACCCCAACCCCACTGACGGTGGTTATTTTCCACTCCTGAAATAGATGTTGCAGCTGATGGCCTTTCAGGGCCAGTGTGACAGGGTCAGTTCAGTAAAATAAAACAAGGCAAAGAGCAAGGAAAGAGCAGAAACGGTGCCAACCGTGCAGACAGGCGCTGCTTTTAGAGGGCAGCATGGGAAGCACGGCAGACACCTTTGGCCACGCAGCAGCTTTCTTTGATTTTTATATCCTGTTATTTTGGTTTGGGGGCCACACTTAGGGGCTCATGGTGGATCACGCACTCTAGGGCCTTCAAAACACAGCATGCTCAAGTGCACTAGCCTTTAAACAATCATCTCCTTGAGCTACAACCCCGGCCCGTGTGTTTATTTTCTTCGTTGTTGCTGTTGTTTGTGTATTTTTGTTTGGTTGATTTTGGTTTGTGGGGGGCCACACCCGACAGTGCTCAGGGGTTACTCCCGGCTCTGCATTCCTGGCTTTGGTAGGGAAACTATATCAGGTGCCAGCAAACACTCTACTCACTGTACTATTATTGCTTCACACACTGCCCCCCCAATATTTATGTTCTTAGTATGCTTTCCCTCCTGATAAGGAAGAGATGATGGCATTTTCCAAATGAATTCTAGTACAAATTAAGAGAGAAAACAAGGTTCTATGTTTGTGTTTGTGGGGTCTAGGAGATGGGGGGACATCATGTCTTCCAGGATGGGCATGAAAATGGCAGAGAGACTAGAAATGGGGTTATCCCAGCAGGTAAATATTCCGGAAAGAACAACACCGGGTCTGCAGGTCTTATTTGTTCTGATGTGGACACTGCTGGATCTTGTTTAACTTTAAAGACTCAGCAGAAGGAAAGGAGGGTGGGAGCATAGTAATAGCTCTGTGGTTTCGAGTGCATGAGTTTGAACCCCGGCATCACATGAAACCTGAACAGCACTGAGTGTTGGCCTGGAAGCCTATGAACCACGCTGGGTAGCTTTGGTGGACCTCATCACCATACCTGGGGCCTGAGCCACATCACAATTCCAGGTCCAAGCACTGAAGTATTAATATAGCTCACTGAGTATTGCTGGGAGTGTCCCCAACAACAACCTCCCCCCTCAACACACACACACACACACACACACACACACTAAACACCCCTTGGGAGCCTCCCAATGTCCCCAACCCTGAAAAAAAAAATAAGGCAGAGTCTGGGAATGCAGATCAATAGCAGAATAACTGCCATGCATGTTTGAGGTCCTAGAGTTTAATTCCCAGCACCTCAAAACAAACCAAAAAACCTCTGAAGGGTGTACTGTATATTTTGTATTCTTATGCTAAGATTTCTGTGATAAGAATTAAAGTATATTATTGTTACTATCAACTTGAAGATAATAATTAAGGCTTCTGAGTTCAATAAGCATGCTTGGGAACTAAAGTTGATCTGATACAGAGTTCAGAAATAAAGACTATACAATTATTTTGTGGGTGATTTAAGATTGCAAAATTTAAAATATAATAGTTTGGGGCTAGAGTGATAGTAGTACAGTGGGTTGCCTCGGCTGGGTCAGTACCCTAGTTCAATCGCTGGCACCACATACAGTCTCCAGAACATTGTCAGGAGTGATCCCTGAGCACAGAGCTAGGAGTAACATGAGTACCATCGATTGTTGCCCCAAAACCAAAAGCTAAAATAAATTAAAATGTAGTAGCTTGTGGTTCTATTTTAGAGGAAAAATTAGATAGATTATAAGGTACCAGTAGTCTTTTTGGTGTGTTTTATTTTGTTTGGGGACTACACTCAGTAGTGCTCAGAGATTACTCCTGGCTCAAAATTCAGGGGTTGCTCCCAGTGGTGATCAGAGTAAAGTTTTTAATAAGTGCATTCAACTGGTGAATTTCTAATATGCTTCAACAATCATTACTTTTTAAAAAAATTACTTATGTTACTAATCATGGGGTCAAAAATATTTAATACTTCAAAGCAAAGTAAAAGCAGAATAAAATATAAACCCACTATAAAATGGGTTAAAATTAATCTATACCTTTCAGTGTTTGTCTGGAGTTTAATGCCATATTATAAAACATTTTACAATGTTTATAGTTCAGTACTTTTGGGGGGAGGGATCACACCTGGTCATGCTCAGAGGCTACTCTTGGCTCTGTACTCAGAATGCATTCCTGGTGGTGCTGGGAGCGTGGGGGTTCTGGGAATGGTAGTCAGTTCTCCTGCATGTAAATAATGCACTCCAAACCTTTGATCTATCTGTTTGACCTCATGTTTGCTGGTTCTATGTGTGTAACTCTAAAGAAGGCACTCAACAATGGGTTTACCCTTTCAACTAATGGTTCAAAATCTCCAATCTAAGTAAATCCACTAGAAAAGCATCCCTCTAAATCAGAGGAGTCTACTTCTGGACCTCAGTTTTAGGTGGAGTTGTCCATTCTGAAGCCCTAACTCGCAGAGAAGAAGCAGATCCCAGATGTTTTGTCCACCCCACCTTCCATACCCCGTGGAAGCTGGACCCATAGAATTCAAGATATTCTCTCACTTCCCCAAGCATGTTTTCTCCACCCTAGTGGATCAAGTTCAATGAGTCAAATATATCAGAAGAGACCTATTCTGATAGGAAGAGCTGAGCGTTGGTATATTTGGAGTGCAGAGAGACTCCCTTTGTGCTTCTTCTCCCACTCCCAAAGATCTCACTAAAGGTTTTCTTAAGCCACCACAAAACTACTTTTCTGCTTTTCACAGGGCTATTGACAAGATAAAAATAGAATTCCAGGGCCAGAACTATAGTATAGATAGAATAGCAGGTAGAATGCTTTCCTTTCATATGTTCAATTGGAGTTTAATCCCTGGCACTCCATATGGTCCCTGAGCCCATCAGGAGTGATCGCTGAGTGAAGAGCCAGGAGCAAACCCTAAGTACCACTGAGTGTGCCCCTAAAACAAACAAAATATGGTAAGATCCCAACTCTGAATGTAAAACAGAGAGGATTCTAGGTACTAACATGTTTCTCTTATTCATAATACTTTTTGTGTTTCTAGACAAGTAAGTTGAAATAAAATGAGTATCTCCTAACGAAACTAATAACTACAAAAAGCAATATATATATGACTTTTCTTTCTGCATTTTGTACAAGGTAGAGAGCGCTACAGTCAAATATTTGTTGACTCTTAAAGAATATAGTTAACTCTTAAGGAACAACGTACATGTCACCCAATATATGTTCAATCCTCAGGGAATCTCTCTGTAATTTTACTGGAAGAGTTTCCAAGAGACCATCTGTGATGTGCAAAATACATTATGACAGTCCACACTTATTGTCCTTTCCCGGCAAGAATGGTTCTAAGAATTACTAAGCAGCACGTGTGTCATATGCTGATGATACCCTGAAGTATATGCTACTGTTGTATTTAATTTTAGATGTGGAAACTGGGGCATAGAGGTGTTAGGCAATTTGTTCAAAGTCATTCAGCAACAAGGTGTCAGAGCTTAGATTCAAACAAGAAGGCCCAGGTGTCTAAACCACAGGAGAACAGGAGCAGGTGCTCTCTGGAACGAATCTCCTTGCGTGTGTTGAAATCAGGGAAAATAGTTGAACTCATGGCTCTGACTGGATCCTTCAAAAAATGCAGAAATGGGGGTGCAGCTGTATAAATTGCATAGGTTAGACAGCTAATTGGAGAAGGTAACTGTGCCAGCACAGTGACTAAACTCCTTTATCATCATCATAATCATCATCCCGTTGATCGTTGAATTTTTCCAGCAGTCTCAGTGACGTCTCCATTCGTCCTAGCCCTGAGATTTTAGAAGCCTCTCTTTACTCATCCTTCCCAATGATGCCGCATTGGAGGCTTTTTCAGGGTCAGGGGAATGAGACCCAGAATTGTTACTGGTTTTGGCATATGAATACACCATGGGGAGTTTGCGAGGCTCTCCCATCTAGGCAGGAAACTCTCAGTTGCTTGACAGGTTCTCCCAGAGGGAGAAGTAGACTATAAGATGTCTTCCGGGAGCTTGGTTTTAAGTCTCTGGATGTGGGCAGTTGGTGGGATTACACGATGTCGGGGGCAGTCTCTGGGTGTGACCGCCTAGCTACTGGAGAATGGGAGATCTGGGCAGAAGAGGCCCAGTCCAAATCCGAGCAGGCTTGGAGGTCTCAGCCCTAGGTCCCATACACCTGGGTTCCTCTGCCAGTACCTTCATGCGTGAGGCTCGTCCGAACGTGTGGAGAAGGGCCTTGAGCATGGCTGTGGCTAAGCTCTGGAGATCTTCAGCTTCGGGAGCGCTGCTTAGGGCGGGGAGGAAAGCTGGAGCCCACCTCTCCCAGGGGCCCCAGGGAAGACAGCCCAGAGCGCAGGCAGAGAGTCTCTGGCCCCTCGGAGGGGTGGGCTCCAGACTAAACTCCTTAGTACTAAATTACCCTAGTACCTCAGCTTCAGTATGCTTGGGGAAGGGAGAGGATATCTTGACTTCTATTTAAATTTTCTGTTATAACACCTCCCTACTTGGTATGCAAAGCTAAACCTCTCCTGTTTCTTCACCTTTTCTGTTTTCAACTAAAGGTGGGATCTGAATAATCTAGGGCAAAGCCTTCACTTAGGGCAATTTTTCCACTTTGAAAATTTCCAGGTTCCATCCTAAGAATATGGTTCAGCAGCCTGGGTTTTTGTTTATTTGTATTTACTTTTTAAACTAATAAAGTGAGTTTAGTATCAAAAAGACACCATCTGACTTGGAAGGAATATTTCTTTTCTGTCTGAGGTTTGACTAAAAGAATTTGTGCTTCCTTCCTTCCTTCCTTCCTTCCTTCCTTCCTTCCTTCCTTCCTTCCTTCCTTCCTTCCTTCCTTCCTTCCTTTCTTCCTTCCTTCCTTTTGTTCATTATTTCTTCCTCTTATTCTTTGTTTGTATTTTGGGCCACACTGGTGATGCTTAAGGGTTACTGCCGGCTCTACACTCAGGAATTACTCCTGGTGGAATTACTCCTTAGGGAACCATGTGAGGTGTTGGGAGTAGAACCCACATCAGCTGCGTGCAAGGCGAATCTCTATTCACTGTACTTGCTCTGACCCTGGAACTTGTATTTTCTTTTTTCAAAAAACATAACAACTTTCTCCACCCTTTCTTATCTTGGAACTGGCCCCTTTGTTGGTCAAACTACAGCTCTCTTTGAGTGTCTCAGCCCCTTCTCCAAGATTCCACTGGACTCCTGGGAAAGTCCATGGCCCTAAGAAGCAGCTAACAGCATCCAGAACCCAGACTTCATCCAACCTATGTGGACCATGAAGGCAATGCAGTTTTACCACATCAAGACCACCAAGGAGCACAGTCAGGCTGGTCTCAAATTTTCAAGATGTGGTCTCCATCGCTGCTGGTGCCAACAGCTCGCTGTGATCAGAACTCTTAGACTTCCTTTGGAGGAAGTCAGTTGTCTGCTAGGATCCCTTCGTTCTGCAAAGCCCTAGCCTAGCATCTCTGCCAAGAGTATGTTTTCACTGGTCTCTGCCTATGTCTCGGAAACTGAGCTAAGTGAAATGCAGCCCAGGAAATTGAAGGAGAAGCTGAGGTTTTTCTTGCATTGAACACAGGCTCCTACAAAGGACATTCACTCTAGGAATCAAGTCTACATTGAACAGTGGCCGGCATCTTCTGGAGATTGCCAAGAGCCTCTCAACCTTTTCAGACATCTGACTTGCCTGCCTTCTTGGACTCTTAAATTAATTCCTCTCTGGGCAGAATGGCTGCACAACAGAATCTACACTGGCCCTGTCTGGGCTCTCCAGTGAGAGCCAAAACTAACAGACCATCGTACTCATGGGTAATGACTGATGATGGTGAATGTGGCTATTCCCCCCAGACACTGAAACAGCAGACTCCTTCATGTATGGTTTCTCTAATGTCACAGCTACTTGGGAAAGCCCTTCACACCATTTGAAATCTTGTTCAAATCCCCATCCTCTAAGATTCTTCCTCTGATTTCAGCTAACAGTGACTAGAGTCCTTCAAGTAATAATGATGATCACCTGTGAGAGTGGAGACTCCACGTGCAGTCACATCATCGTGGTCTCTTGCAGAGAGGTAAAACACTGCCTTTAAATTTGAACATACACCACAGGGCAATGCACAATCAAGCTTTGCATACTGAAGGTGCTCAATAAAAGGGTCATTAACAATAGCCCCTTATAGGCTAATGGCCTCTTGGTGAAATACAACAATCTTCAAACATTCTCCTCTAAGGAAAGATTGTTTTAAGCATTTCAACAGTGTATTCATAACAAACAACACAAAATAAGTTATTTTGGTTCTGCTCTGGCGCAGGGGTTGGTATCCTATATGGAAACATCCAAATATGGTGGTGAGAAGGTGTAATGGTAGTAGGTTTGGTGATCGAATATTAAATGTAATGAAATATTGTGAATTACTCTATAAAATTATCATAAAACTAAAAATTTTTTTAAATAGCCTCTTATAGAGGAGAATAAACTCAGTCCTATGACTATAGTCTTCGACATTTATTTACTGGCACAAAGAGAAAAAAAAGTGGGAACTACCCAAATTGTTTTATCTGGAGCCTCCTGAAGCACAAACTGGGTCAAACAGCCACAACTAACAACAGTTGACTCTGAGAGAGTGAACTTTGACTTTATGCCGGTTGATCAGTTAACACCATCCTGGATTTATTTCCCTACCAAAGAGCAGGGCACTGAGCACAGGTCTGTGAAACATTCTCTGAGAGAGACCTCTCAGTGTTACATAGAAGACATGCTACTTTACATTGGGAAAAATACAGGTCCAGCTGTTAGTTCTGGCCAGCATAAGCTTAGAGCTGGCTCCAGCCAAAGATGTCAGGATGAGATAAACATGGCTGTATGTCACTGAAATGGCTTTATTTTCATCAGAAGCTAAATTCAAATACCCTCAGGGAGAAGGGTTGTTTGGGTTTGCTTTAAATTACGACAGCTCTTTAAAATTCATTTTTATCTCTGTAGGTGATGGAAATTTCCAACAGATTCTAGAAGAGAGGCTTGGGGACCCAGCCTCCTCTGAGTACCTGGAAAGAGTGGTCAGCCATCACTGTGCAGCCTTGGATTTGCAATCTGAGCCCGACTTCCTGCACCAGATGTTGGCTGGCACGTCTTTCCCAAAAAGCTGGGCAGGCCTGGATTCAAGGACAGTGAATCAGAGGTTGCTCTTGGCTCTCAGCAGCCGGTGGATCCAGACCAGAACCCTCAGTCCTTCCACTGACTAAAGAATTAGGACATCAGCTTTCAGGATTAGAAGACGCTTTTAGAAGAGCAATAAAGTCTGGTGTCCTCTAAAATGCTTCACTTCCTGCCCCTCAGCCCCATCACACACACAGGCCTTCCTCCATCTTCCTCCAGCACCCAGGGCCATGTGAGCAATATAGGAGTGTTTTGTTTTGGAGGGAGTGCTGATCCAGACTTTTGCATCATATTTTCAGTCAAGTTTATAAAAAGAACTAAGGGTCTTCAGAATTGTCAAATTACTCATCAGCAGAGGTGACACCTGAGGGTATCATCAGATTCTTTTTTTCTTTCCCCTTTTGGGTCACACCTGGTGATGCACAGGGGTTACTCCTAGCTCTGCACTCAGGAATCACTCCTAGCAGTGCTCAGGAGACCATATGGGATGCTGGGAATCGAATCCGGGTCGGCCACGTGCAAGGAAAATGCCCTACCCACTGTGCTATCGCTCCAGCCCCTATCATTAGATTCTTTTGGGACATGAAGAATAAGTTCGAGAATGACCTGAAACCAATGATCTGAGTTCAAATTCTGTTGCGTCCACTCCTGGAATTCAATTTCACCTCAGTTTCTTCCTCTACAGACTGTGAAAAATACTTATCTTGTGGAAATCTAACAAATTAAGTACAATGTTACTTGGAAAGTGTTTATTTTCATTTGTGGTTTGGGACCACAGCTGGCAGTGCTTGGGAATTGCTCCTGGCTCTGTGCTTGGGGGTCACTTCTGTGGTGCTGGGGCTCGTTCAGTGCCGTCTCAAGCCAGACCTCTCACAAGCAAAGCATGCACTCTGTCAATTGTGCAACCTCTCTGGTCCTCTTTGGAAAGCTTTAGCACAGTAAAAATTTAATAAATGCCAATTAACATCATTGGTCTTAAAGGAAAATCTAATCTTCTTCCATAATGTAAGGCTTGACTGGTTTCTCTTCTAAGGGTAATATTGCCTTTCTATACCCCTGTTTCTGGAGTTCTCTTTTGGTAATCTGGACCAGTAGTAAGCCTATACTGAAAAGGCAATCTTTAAGAACTCTTCTAAAGGAAGTCAAAAGAGATGGCAACTCTGTATTATCACTGTATTAGTTGCTCTGGAAAATACATAAATACTTCATTAATGTTTTGATTTGATTTGGGTGCTGGAGATAGAACATAAGTCTTCATATATGTAAGACATGGACTCTATACTCAAAGAGGGGGTTAGGTAGTAGGAATCACCTACTCAACAGAGCCCCAGTAGCCAAAAACCTCCAGAACTCAATTGCCACCATGCTCATGGCCGATGTCCACAGGTTCAGATGAGCCTCATCCATGAGTGAATCTGCTGAAAAACTCAGGTATGCAGGTCTTTTGATCGAAATTTAATGGATCGGGGAGGGAGATCTTTCCCATCTCCCTGTTCTTCCAGGAGAAATGGCAGTCATACCCATCAACTGCCTCTGGTGCCATGTAAGCTCATTGATGGCCATGATCCAGAAACTCATAAATAAATCTAGGAAGAGAGCAACAAGCTGTGGACATGTCTCCAGACTCCAAAGTCATCATCCAGTTAAAAACTTAACTCCAGTTTTATCAACCTATTTAAAATTTCAGAATTCCTGGAGCATGTGGAATTCTATGTGCAGACATCTCATACTTTACACCACTTATATACCAGGAGTAGACACCACATTGGATGGGGTATAAAGTAGAAAGCAACTGATCTTGATTAAATACATATATATATGTATATATATTAGTACATAAGGCTCAACCTTAACAGCATATTAGTAAATATTTTATATAAGGCTTTAATGGCTCCAGGCTGAGATACAACTATCTTCACACACTTTCTTCTAAGAAAACTTTTTTCGATCATTTTTAGGAGATCATTCATAACAAGCAAGACAAAATAAATTATTTTGGGCCTGCTATTTCAGCAGGTTTTGGTGGTGGTTGGAAAAAATTTTAATATTAGTGGTGGGAAGCTGTAATGGTGGTGTGATTGGTGTTGTAATATTGAATGTAATAAATTAGCACTGTAGCACTGTCATCCCGTTGTTCATCGCTTTGCTCGAGACATCCCTCTCCTCTCCAAGAGGGATGGAAGAGTCGAACCCGGGTCAGCTGTGTGCAAGGCAAACACCCTACCCGCTGTAATATCACTCCAGTCTGAATGTAATAAATTATTGTGAATAACTTTGTAAAAAAATAACTTCGTAAAAATAAATGGCATGAATTCTAACATTGAGCTATATCCCCAGCATTATTTATTATTTTTATTGATATCTTCCCTGGCAGGAGTAGATTTATCAAAGGTAAATGCAACACCCTGAGCATGATGGTAATAACACATCATCGTTGGCATGACCTTGATGAAAGCATTTAACAGTGATGATAATCCAATGGTCCTTTAGATTTACTATAGTATATAGATGTGGTGTAGCACTGTACTATAGCACTGTCATCCCGTTGTTCATCGATTTGCTCCAGCAGGCACCAGTAACATCTCCATTGTGAGACTTGTTGTTACTGTTTTTGGCATATTGAATGCACCACAGGGAGCTTGCCAGGCTCTGCTGTGCAGGCAGGATACTCTCGGTAGCTTGCTGGGCTCTCAAAGAGGGAGGGAAGAATCGAACCCAGGTTGGCCATGTACAAGACAAACACCCTAACTGCTGTGCTATTGCTCCAGTCCATAGATGTTGTGCATTCAAATTAATTTGAAACAATTTTACAGGGTTGAAGAGATAATAACAACCTTGAGTCAAATCCGTGGTACCACTTATGATCCCCAAGCACCACCAGGGTTACCCCTAAACACAGAGACAGTAATAGCTCCCAAGCCCTACTGGCTATGGCTTAAAAACCCCAAAACAAACCAAAAAATGCCTACTTTTACAATGATTTGCACTCTATCAGACAACACTAGAATTTTAGTGGAAGAATATAAATTAAAATTGGGTTAAGAACGCATGTCAAAAAACCCAACTATAAATAACTTTGTAACTCAAGATGCTTAAGTGAAATAAAATTTTAGGGAAAATTGACTAATTATGATATAGTGTTTAGTTTTGTCAGACAGCAAATTAGCTCATTGCATATATAAAGGCTGTTTCTCACCCTATGATAGACAAATAACTTTAGGACAAGAAGGAGAATAGGGGGCCGGAGCGATAGCACAGCGGGTAGGGCATTTGCCTTGCACGTGGCCGACCCGGGTTCGATCCCCGGCATCCCATATGGTCCCCGAGCACCGCCAGGAGTAATTCCTGAGTGCAAAGCCAGGAGTAACCCCTGAGCACCGCTGGGTGTGACCCAAAAAGCAAAAAAAAAAAAAGAAGGAGAATAAAAATATTGGTAATCAAGTAGGGATAAACATACCATGTTATATAGGGGTACTGAGGTTTAAAGATGTTAAGTAGATATTAAGTAAAGACATTAAATAAGACATTAGGTAAAGATACTATCCTAAAAGACAGACAAAAATCTCAAAACTTATATATTTTAAATGAGACAGTGATTTTGAAAGTGCTTTTACAGCAGCAAATTACAAAATAACATGATAAATATAAATGTAAATGTCCTAAATTGAAAAATGGCAAGTGGAGAGCAGTGGTTTCCAACCACCAGCTCACAGTTCTTCAGAAATTTCCACCAAAAAAAAAGTTAATGCTGCTTAACACATGGTACACCTGGACCATGCAGCAGTGCTATTATTAGCACTGATGGGTAATAGTCTTTCTGTAGGAAGTGGTTTTGATATCTGCCTTAGTGATCTGCAAAGTTTTCCACCATTCTGCTGGTGGAAAATGACTGAAAACCACTTCTGTGACTTCTGGTTCATGTGGAGCTTGGATGCATTACTCCTGCCCAGCAACACAGGAAAATATTATACAAAGCTGAAGAGATAGTACAGGGAGTAAGGTGTTTCACTCGCATGGACCCAATTCTAGTTTGATCACTAGCATGGGATATTGTCCCCAAAGACCTCTAAGAGTGATCCCTGAGCACAGAGTCAAGAGAAACCCCAGATTGCAGTCATATGTAGCCCAAGCCACCTCCTACCTTACCTCCAATCAATGAAAAGAAAGTATTGTACAGCATATCAGCATTCCCAGCAGAGACCAAAGTTTAAGGTTCAAAGATTGGTCTCTCTGAATGTGCATCACAGTTACACCATCATAAACTTGAAAAAGTGGAAACTTTATTCAAGGGCTATCTGTACAGATTGAGAACACATTTCACAGCCTGAAAGAATGTTCATTGTAAAGGGTATAAAGGTTTGGGACACAGCAATATGAGAATAATGGTGAAAGCAAATGATATTCTCACTGGAGAAATGAACCAAATCATAAAACAGAGTAGCTAGATGTTCATCAGAAGGACGCATAAGGAGAAGAAAGGACTATGGTAAAAGATCAACCTGTGCCAGAGTGCATAACCATGGAACAGCCTGGCTGCCTCAGGAAACTGCTGTAATCTGTGAATCTGTGAGTAGGAGCTGAGTAAGAGATGAGATAGGAAAACTGGGCAGAGTCCAAATCAAAGGCGGCATACCCATTTGGAAACCAGCATGACAGACATGTTCTCATGTTTGGGGGGATGGGCAACTGCCTGGAGAAGGGATTTCAGGCAGAGATATACCGCATCATAAAAGGCCTGACAATAGACAAGACCACTGGATTAGGGCAATGATCTTGAGGGTGAAAAGACAGACGTGATGTAAGAGGTATTAAAGAGGGGAGTTAATAATCACCTTCAAAAAAAATTCAAGCGCCTAGGAATAAACCTGACAAAGGAGGTGAAAGACCTGTTCAACAAAAACTATGAGACATTGTTTAAAGAACAGAAGACCCTGAGAAAAGAAAAGATTACCTCATGCTTGTGGATTGCAATAATTCATTCACAATACTAAAATGACCATTTTACCCAGAGCAATATACAGGTTTTGTATATCAAAATCCCAGTAGCATTTTCAAGGAAACAGAACAAACATCAGTAAAATTCAGAGAATCATAAAGAAGCTTGCTAAATGGACAAAGCAATCCTGAGTGGATATACGAAAATAGATGAAGGTGTCATAATCTCTAACTTCAAGCTATTTTATAAAGCAATAGTTTTCAAAACATCACAATCATGAAATCCTGTTAATCACTGATTTCTCAATTTCTCGGGCGGGCTCAGTAACCTCTCCATTCGTCCTCTCCCTGAGATCTTAGAAGTCTCTCTCGACTCGGCCCTCCCAATAATGTCGCACTGGGGGCTCTTTCAGGGTCAGGAAATGGGATCCAGCTTTTTACTGGATTTAGCAGATGAATACACCATGGGAAGCTTGCAAGGCTGTCCCATGTGGACAGGAAACTCTCAGAAGCTTGCCAGTTTCTCCTGGAGGGAGAAGTAGGCTACAAGATATCACTTCTGGGAGCTCGCTTTTAAGTCTCTGGATGTTGGTCATTGATGGGATTACACATACCTGGGTTCCTCTGCCGGTACCTTCATGCGTGAGGCCTATTCGAATGTGTGGAGAGGGGGCTCGAGCATGGCTGTAGCTAGGTTCCAGTGGTCTTCGGCAACCGGGAGCTCTGCTTGGGGTGGGGAGGGAAGCTGGAGCCCATCTGCTCCGAGGGGCCCCAGGGAAGACAGCCAGGCGTGCAGGCAAGAGACTCTACCTTTCAAAACATATGATATTGAAATGTTAAGAAAATGGAGGCCAGTGGACTACGATTAAAAACCCAAAACTAAATCCTCGTTATACATATATATGAATAGTTATTTTACAGCAAATGTGCCAAGAACGTACAACAGATAAAAGAAAGAGCTTGACAATAAAAAGTGCTGGGGAAATTGAACAACTATAGGCAAAAGAATGAAATTGGATCACTATCTCACACTTTACACAAAGACTTATTCAAACTGCAAAGCTTATTTAAAATGAGAAGGAACTCATTTAAACAAGAAGACATCCTAATGGAGAAAATATGTGAAAATTGTATACGTCCAATCAGAGAAACACACAATATATGAAGAATTCATAAAAACTCAACAATTTTTGTTGAGAAGGAAAGGATAGAGAGGGTCTCATGGACTGGACTAGAGGAAAATTTTTTGTTTTACTTTGTTGTTTGATTTGGGACCACAACTGGCGATGCTCAGAGAGTACTCCCAGCTCTGTGTTCAGGGTCTCATCTATAGAGCTCAGAGGACCAGGTAGTGCCAAAAATTCAATTATGTACTCAAATCTTTGTTCTGTCTCTCCAGTCCTAGGTATTGGTACTCTGATGGGAGGGTCACAGTAGTAATATACATTGAAAATTACATTAAACCAACAAAACTCTTTTTTTTTTAAGAATTAGCACTGACAAAACTCGGTCACTCCACTTGGAGAGACAGCAAAGATGAAGGTTAAGATAATGTCTCAGTTTCCAACTTGGATGGTAGGAGGACAGTGTCATGCACCAAAGGACACCCACAGGGGAAGATAATAGTGCAGTGGGCTCAATGACAGTCTCCCAGGTACTCTTCTAGAAGCTCAGTCATTACAGATGACTTCACAGACCACACCTCTTGATGCAGGGTAGTAGCCTTTCAACCACTTTCCTGGTCTCTTAGCTCATAATTATCTTCAAGAAAGGAAACACATCATCCAGCTCTATTTCCCAAATGATTACCCTGCTATAAAACATAAAGGCAACATGGGCTTCACTGACACAGGGCATGCTCCTTCACAGGGCCCATGTAATTTGTCTTGGGGTATGTGTCGGGACCTAATGAGCACCTGCCCTATGTTTATGGTTGGGTAGTAAGACTTAATAGAGCCTTACAGAAGTGATAGTTACACTGCCTATCAATGCAAATCCTGCCAGTGTGGATCACAGCAACCTGCAATAAGGTTCTAGGAGCTTGGGGACATCAGCATGGGGGCTGAAATATCTGCCAAACAGCAAGTGGATACTTTCGGGGAGAAGAAGAGTATGGGTGAATGGATTCTAATCCCTGCTTATATCTCAAGTGCTCCTTGATACAATTTCAGTCACTCGGAGGCAGTTCTGCCACCTCAAAAAATAGCCCTTGACCCTCCTACAGCATCCCCTTCAGAAGGTCCAGACCTTAGTCACTATTGTTGAGATTAGAGAATGTCTCATAACACTGGGGGAGAGAGGCAGAGTGATAGCACAATGGGTAGGGTGTTTGTCCTGCACACTGCTGACCAGGATTCAATCCCCAGAATCCCTTATGGTCCCTTAAACACTGACGGGAGTGATTCTTGAGTGCAGATTCAAGAGTTAGCCCTGAGCACCTCCAGGTGTGGTCTCCAAGCAAAAATTAAGTAAAAAATAAAAAAGAGAAGCTCTCATACTAAAGCACAGTGTAGAAGAGGCTGAATGGTCCCCATGTGCCAGGCGTTTTGGAGACTATATAAGCACTTACGTAGTAAATGAATAAGGAAATGCTCGACAACACCTGCATCAATGTGATGCCAGTTAGGGACCCAAGAAAGGAAGAGATGCAGGAAAGATAACCATCTGATCATCAAAAGCAAGACTTGCTACTAGTAGAAAGAGTAACGTAATGCTTTGATTTGTGTATTTCCCATTGGAATATTAATTTCATAAATTTCATAGATTAAATTTTACCAGGTAAAAGAACAAACTCTTAACCTTTTTTTATCCCTAATTCCCTTTCCTTTGTTACAGCTGTAGTTGTAGTAGTCAGGATCACACATCTGGTTGCAGGACTCACACATCTGCCTCGGTGCTTGCCGAGGGTCACACACATTTAGTTGTGGTAATCTTATATATATTCTGATCGCAGTGTTTTAAAAGGGTAGTTATGGTGTTCTTGATTGTCATACCAAGAGGTGGCAAACCAGGTGTGACTTGCACATCTTTAGTTGCTCACCAGGGGTCACACGCTTCAGTAACTGTCTGTATGCTGGAGAAGGCGCACACGGTTAATGGGGCAGTCATCTGGACTGTGCTCAGTGCACCTGGGCAACACGGGGAATTGAACTCATGGACTCATATTTGCCAGGTAAGGGCTGCTCAGACACTGAGTCAGCTCACAGACCGCGTGTCCTTAATTTTTATTTCTTTTAATTATTACTTTATTTAGTCTCCATGAAAATTTCAAAGTTATTCATGACTGGGTTTCAGGCATTCAATGTTTCAACACCAATCAGTGTCCACTTCTCTCCACCAATGCCCCCCTCATTTGCCTCCCACCTATCAGTCTGCTTCTACAGGAGGTTCTTTTATTTTATTTTATTTTAAGACCACACCCGGTGACACTCAGGGGCTACTCCTGACTCTATGCTCCTGGAGGTGCTTGGGGGACCACATCGAATGCCAGGAATCAAACCTGGGTCGGCTGCATGCATGGCAAGAATGCATGCAGTAGGCAAAAACCTTACCCACTGTACTATCACTTCAGCACCAAGAGAAGTGGTTTTTAAAAGTAATATTTTGCACTGTGGTTTACAGTACTGTTATTGATAGGGTTTCATGCTTAACAATTTACCACCACCTCCTCCTCCCAGTTAAATACTTCCCTCCAGCAGTGTTTGCCCCCTTCTCACCCCTCCACCCCAGCCAATGGCCATGTTTCCTACTGATTCCTCTCATATGCTGGATAAAAAGAAGCAAAGGGGTAGAATAATTGTAGCTGGGACTAGATCTTAAATCATTCTTTTCTTACCCAGCATCCCAGATCATTTGGAAATGAAATTCATCCTATGAGAGCAGGAAAGAGATGCGTTTATTCATAAATGTTTATTTAAACTCATTTTTAAATAAATATTGAATTTATTTTTAATAGTTCTGAGGGTATAAACATTAATAAGTCCTCCTCTAAGCTGGGAAGAAAACTCAAAGGGCTGGAGTGCATGCTGGAGGTCTAGGTTTGATCCCCAGCATCACATGGCCCTCTAAGCACCTTTGAGCACTGATAAGAGAGTATCCCGAAGCACTGCTGAGCTTTCTCCCAAAATAACAACAAAGGGTTGGAAAGATAGTGCTATCCCTATGAGCCAACTCTTGTTTAATACCCAGCACAATATATTGTCCCCTGAGCAGGGGTCACTCATGAGCACTGCCAGATACCGCCCTCAAACAAACAACAAAGAACTCATCTTCTATTCTGTCCCTTTTCAAACTTTAGAATCTATCCAGAGAGGCAGGATGAAGTAAGATGCCCCTCCAAGCTGAATATTCTGATTTGTTCCAGCTTGAACCTACTTGGACCTTCTACAATTTAACCCAAAGCAAGCTAATGCAATTTCCCACCACCCTTTGCTCAGTTACCCACAGACATTTCAGAGCTAGATTTCTCAACTCCTTGTAGGTATCAGGTCTGGGAACTGAACACTTCTTTGTTGGTAAGGGAGGTTTGAGATGTCAGAGACATCTCTGGCCTCTCACTATTATCATATTCCCCCTCTTAATTCTGACAACCAAAATGTCATCAGACATTACCACATTACCCCTGTTGGAAAACACCACTGCAGAGTAACACTTCTCAAACCCAAGTTCGGATGAGTACCTGAAAGGCAAGACGGAACTTTTCTACCAGCAGTGATGATGACAAGGATTTAGGACAAGTGAACTGAAAGTTTCTCACTAGCCCAGCACTAGTACTTTCGAGGTACTGAGAAAATAGCTTACCAGAAAGAAAAGAAGAAGTTATTACTGGGTCTGTCGTCACTGCCCAGCCTCAAGTTCTGCTGATTCTTTTATACCCATCATAAAGTTTAAACAATTCTCCTACCATTTTTATAATCCTGGATTGGTGTATGAGTCTTCAACAGCATTAGACAGAAACTCAATTCAAGGTCATTTACATCCAGTGGAGAAATCTATTACTGGGTCATAAAGTAGAATGCCAGGGACAGACAGGATACTTTGCCTTAAAGTGTTCAAACAAGGACACTAGAAATGTTTCACTCTTTTTTTTTCTTTTTGATTTTTGGGTCACAGTCGCCAGTGCTCAGAAACTACTCTCAGATGGTGCTCAGGGGACTGTATGCTAGGGATCAAACATGGGCTTCTCACGTGCAAGGTATGCTCTCCGCCTGCTGAATTATCTCTCACTTGCATCTTTATATCATACTTTTATGTTGGCCTGGTCTTTTAGGAACTTTCTGGCGACATGGTGACAGAGATGATCCTTGAGATTCCAGGCCAAAATTCTAGGAAACCTGATGGAGACATGGCATCTCTTTCCCAAAAGTTCCTTCAAGAATTCAAGGTTTTCTTGCTACAATAAAAATCAGAATTTTGTATACTCAAAAAAAAAAAAAGAATTCAAGGTTTTCTCCACTTTCAGTCTTTGCTTCCTTTATAAAGAAGGGAGAAGCAAAGAATGAAATTCTTTATTTAGAAAGGAAGCAGAGACTGAGAGTGGAGAGGGCTAAGAATATTAGCTCTTTTATTGGGGCTGGAGTGATAGCACAGCAGGTAGGGCGTTTACCTTACACGCGGTCGACCTGGGTTCGATCCCCGGCATCCCATGTGGTCTCCTCAGCACTGTCAGGAGTAATTCCTGAGTGCATGAGCCAGGAGTAACCCCTGTGCATCGCCGGGTGTGACCCAAAAAGAAAAAAAAAGAATATTAGCTCTTTTAAATTTAAACAGAAAATATGCATTTATTCTCAGTTTAAAATATTTAATGAAAAAAGTCATCCAGTTCCTCTGACCCCCAGTGCTCACATTTCTCTCTAAAATCAGATTAAAAACAGTTATGGGTCATGAAAGGAACTAATCCTGTCAGCTTTCTTCAGATGTTATGCCAAGGAGAGGCTCAGCACCTGAAGAGGTTCTTGTATGTGCATCTCAAGACTGAGAAGACTTAAACCTGAAAGCTTTGTAACTTTTAACATGGTGATTCAATTAAAAAATTTAAAAAAAAAAAAGAATTCAAGGGTTTAAGTCTATGGGGCCTGACTTAGATACAAGTGCCTGCCACGAATCAGCCACTGTGACTAAAGAAACAGAAAAGTTTGATGATGCTTAGGCTTATTCACTTCATGCCTCTGAATTAAATGCTCGTGTTTATTCTCACTTCCAATGAACAGAATAAAATAAAAACAGTGGCTGTCCCTCTGAAATCTTGTCAAAGAAAGACGGGCTTCTTCTTGCTGACTACACCATCTGTCAAATGCCCTCAGCAAAGGCCCACTGGGGACCCCCAACAGCCACGTGGATGAGTCTCAAGTCAGAGCTCGAGGGAGGAACTGAATATGATCCCTTCACTAAGCAAAAAGTTTCCATTGCTTTGAGCCTTGAGGTAATTTCCATTCTTACTGACACCATCCTCTAGTGAAAGATCTAGAGGCAAGTCAGAAAATAAAGGTGCACCCAGATACCTGATACATAGGAGTTTTGAGATTATATTTGTCATTTTAAATCATAAATTTGGGAGTTATTTATCACACAACACTAAAAACTTAATGCAATGTTCCCCCCATACACACACATCCAAGCATAGGAACCTCTTTATCAACCACCATCGCTCAAGGCTGGAGGTGACATAGCCCCCAAAGGAAGCTCACAGACACATATTTATTGTAGCATTCTTTCTGGGCTATTTTTTTACTGAATGTATGAGCATCAAATGGTAAGACCAGAGAGCTAGTACATTGTCTAAGGCTTTGCATGTGGCCAACTTTGGTACCATCCCAGCTCACAGACAGTCCCCTGAGCACTACCAGGAGTGACCCCTAAGCACAAAGCCAGGAGTAAGCCCTGAGCATGGTCAGATATGGACCAAAAAACAAAGTCAGAGGGAATAAGGCAAACATTCTTCAGGCTCCTTCCCCACAAGGAGAAAGACATACTTTTCTATAACCACGTCAGGAAACAGGCTGCTTCTAGACTGACCCAACTTAGGTCACCTTTGCAAAGACAACACGTCGTAGGGGGTGAAGGGTGAGAAACCAGTGTTGACAGCTAGTTTATCTTTCACTTTTTCGACCCAGAGATGGAAGGTGCTAGAGACACCCAATTCACCTGGAACCTTTTTACAGCCATCAGTCTGCTGCTCTAGACTTTTGTTGTGTGAATTTAGTTTATGGTCACATAACCCTTGAAAAACTCCCTAGTGACAAGAAATATTTATTTTCCCTTCCCTTGAGACAGGAAACTGAGCCCCCTGAGAAGCTGAAATATCGATGAATCTTTTCTGGCAGTTTCATGAATTTGTAATTCAATTTTGAAATATTGGCATTGAGGTCTTGAATAAACTTTGACTTTCAAAATGTCCTTAAAACACAAAAAGAAGAGATCTGTGGTCTCTGAATTGCTTCGCAGGCTTCAGAACATGCAATATAGAGAATGTCATTCTTGTTTTCTACCTTTAAATTACCATTTACTGTCCCTGGCTCATTGAATAAAACAAAATATCTGTCAAACATGTGGTCCATGATTTGCTAATGATAACTGGGTAAGGCCTAACTCTGAATTGCTTGTGACAAAGTCATAAAGTGGAGAAAAATTAGAAAGTAACTTAAATATCAGAGAGTTCAACATGCCAAATATTTTTGCGTGGGGCTATTTGGAATTTAATATTTTATTCAGCTATTTAATAGGGGAGTTATATGAATGATTCTGTATAGAATTAAATTGATTAATTTATTTGGGGTGTAGTTTGATCTTATAAAATATTTAATGTTATACTAATGGATTTAATAATTGTTTGTATGTGATTTTACTTTAGCAAGTGCTAATGGAATACTAGATGTCTATGATGCAAAGTCACTGAGATCCTTAGTAATTACATTTCTTTACAATGATATGAACGCAGATTTATTTTTTAATTTGGATATCATGACCTACAATAGTATTGATATGAATATTTTCAGCAATGTTAGTACACCACACCCATGAGGCAGAATGCCAATGTCCCTTAACTTCTGTCTCTTAGTCCCTTCTCACTGCCCTCCCATCCCCTGATTGGCAGATTCTATTTTGTAGGCATTATCTAAAGGTTTGTTTGCATTGGCCACTGTCTATTCCTTACTGTGTTTCTTTATATACCAGAGATGAGTGAGTTCATCCTCTGTTTGTCTTTCTCTTTCTGACTTATTTCACTTAACATGAACCCCTCAAGTTCTGTCTAACTTACAGCAAAATTCAAGATTTCCTCTTTTCCTACAGTGTAGTAGCATCCCATTGTGTATCCATGTCACAATTTCTTTACCCACTCATCTGTTGTTGGGCACTTGGGCTGTTTCCAGAATGGTTTCCAGCACTATCATGAATAGTGAGCTCAGCTCACTTTTTAAAAATCTGCTTACAGATCAGATAGAGATGAGAATACCCAGTAAAGTGCAGTTGGAGGACCTGCTCGGGATGGGAGATGCACACTGAAAGTAGACTATAGATTGGACACGATGTCCACTCAATAACTCTATTACAAATCACAACTCCCTAACGGAGAGAGAGAACAAAAGGGAATGCCCTGCCACAGAGGCGGGTGGGATGGTGGGGAATGGACTAGGGGAGTGGGAGGGATACTGGGATTATCGGAGGTGGAGAATGGGCACTGGTGGAGGGATGGGTACTCGAGCATTGTATGGCTGAATCACAAGCACAAAAATATGTAAATCTGTAACTGTACCCTCATGGTGATTCACTAATAAAAAAAATTAAATTAAAAAATTAAAAATAAAAACCTGCTTACTCATAGCTAAGGTTTAAAAAAAAAACCTACACACCTGTTCTGTGAACAAATCAAAGACAAACCAGTATATTTAGATAACAGAATTGAGGTCGCCAGAGGGGTAAGGAGGGAGAGAAGGGAGACTGTGCGCTGTGGTGGAGGGATATTGATACTTTGGTGTTGCTGTGTGCTCAACATATACTTCAAAGAGGCATAAAACTGTACCTCTAAAACATAGAGAGTTGCAAGAAACAGCATTACCTATAAAAATAAATAAAATAATCTGCCTTTCAGGTTGGAAGATGCGAACTGAAAGTAGACTATAGATCAAACATGATGACCACTCAATACCTCTATTGCAAACTACAACACCCAAAAGGAGAGAGAACAAAAGGGAATGCCCTGCCTCAGAGGCAGGGTGGAGTGGTGGGGGATGGGGTGGAGGTGGTGACAGGGATACTGGGATCATTGGTGGAAGTGAATGGGCACTGGTGGACGGATGGGTAAATGATCACTGTATAAGTGAAATGCAAACACAAAAGTTCATAAGTTTGTAATCACAGTGATTCTCAAATAAAAAATTAAAAAGAAAAAAAAATAAAAGAAAATTAAAACTTGACGGCTTGACGGGCTCTGCCGTGCCGGTGGGATACTCTCGGTAGCTTGTTGGGTGCTATGAGAAAGACGGAGGAGTCAACCCGGGTCTGATATGTGCAAGGCCCTCCCCACTGAGCCTGGCAAGCTACCCGTGGCATATTCGATATGCCAAAAATAGTAACAACAACTCTCACAATGGAGACGTTACTGGTGCCCACTCGAGCAAATCAATGAACAACAGGATGACAGCAATACCTGCAAAAAAAATTTTTTTTAATAAAAGAATGGTGGATCAAAAGAGATTCTTGAAAAAACAAGGATTCTATCAAAGTATTAGGTTGAAAGGGACTTTGTAAGGCTGGGAGATAATACAGTAAGTGGGGAACAGGCCTAGCATATGCCTAATCTGGATAATAAGGTCAGGTAATTGCAAAACGGACCTCCTCATTTCTCTTTCCTGCTTTGGGGACCCCCTGACCCTCAATGTAGATTCAGCAGGTTCCACCTGCCCTGTGTCAGAGCCCTACCACAGCTCACACTGACAGGCAGCTGCGGGACTCCAAGACCTGCTTCCCAGCCCCTGCAGAGATGAATGAAAAGGCTCCTGGTTCTATTTGCTTTGCCAGTTCCTCTCCCCCAAAACTCTGTGACATGCTCTCAGGATTTAGAAAACTCTTGAATTTCTTATTGAGCTCTGCAGATTCATACCTCCTAACCTTGAGCCAAATTTGTATCAAGGACTCTCATTCCTTAAAGGGTGGCTCTTGTTTCCCCACGGACCCTTCAGGCAGTCCTGAAAACTCAGGATACAGTTTAGGCTCTTGAGTTTAAATACCTGTCCAGTTTTCAAACTGCAATTATCACTGTAGATGTGATTGAATGAGATGACAGACACATGTTAAGAGAGTATATTTGGGGGAACAGGGAAATTTCCTTGTATTGATGGGCAATATTAATCTTAGTGAAAGGAAACGCCATTAGCATTGACTAGGGAGTATAAATAAATAATAAGCTTCCTACTTTTTCCCCCATGCTCCTTTTTTAAATTTTTTAATTTTCTTTTATTATTTTTAATTTTTTTTAATTTAGTCACTGTGAGATAAACAGTTACAAAGCTGTTCATGATCAGGTATCAGTCATACAATGATCCAAAACCCATCCTTTCACCAGTGTACATTTCCTATGCTTATTACATGGACTAACTTTAGAGTATTTTAGAAAGCTATGAAGAACCAGACTCTGAAATCAGACAACCACAACAAAAGTTGTGTAAAATTCACTACATCACTTAATCTTGAGTCTCAATTTCTTCATTCACAAAGTGTGGCAACAATTCGTTACTTCATGGGACTATTGTTGGATTAGAAAAACTAAAGAACACGAAATTCAATGCCTTGCACAGAATAAGTATCCAGCAACATTTTTTGTTTAACTACAGGTAGACACATCCAGACATCTTTATTTCATAACACAGATGTTCAAAAGCATTTTCATAGCTTTCCCTAGACAAAAGGCAAAGCCTTTATGAGAAGAATGGTTGTTCTTTCAAAAACCTGACCTCAAATCTAAATTAAGAATGACATTTCTAATCTTTTTCCTGCTACTATGCAAACTGTACAAAATTTTCACAAATAAATGGCATCATTTCATACAAACTGATTGCTAGCTTTTTTTTTTTCTGCAGCAGAGGGCCATTTCTTGCAAACTCTTTGAGAATGCTCCGGCTCATCCCAGAATCAACCCATGCTGGGTTTACTATTCAGACCAGATTATTACCAGGCAGTTGGAGCGGTCAAATTCCCACAGCCAATTTTCTATAAAAATCCCAAGTAATTGAAATGGGAGGAAGGTACCCAATAAAAGTCAGGGTGAATAATTTAGCACAGTAGCTGTCTGCAGCCTCTGAGGCAATGTATTCAAGGCATTTTATTAGTGAGTTGATGAAGCCACTGTTGTCTCCAGAGCATCTTGGCTACCAACCACCCATCTCTCCCAAAGCCGGAAGTATGGTGAGTAGGCAGAAGGCTAAAGGCTAAAACAGGCAGAAAGGGCCATTAGATTAACCCTTCCTGATACTTGGATGATAGCATTAATGCAGAATGTGAACAGTAATGATATAGATGATGTCGTTATAAAAGACAAAGAAACACCATAAATGACTGATGTGGTCACTAAACCAGGGTCAGTGACCCCTTACTGTGTAGATCCCTTCAGGAAAAAGACCCATCTTTTAGGAAGAAGAATATATTGGTTACTATTGCAGAAAATGGGTGTCAAATCTCAAGTAAGAGGGGATAGGATGGGGGGGGTGGGAGGGATACTGGGATCATCGGTGGAGGAGAATGGGCACTGGTAGAGGCATGGGTACTCGAGCATTGTATGACTAAATCACAAGCACAAAAATATGTAAATCTGTAACTGTACCCTCATGGTGATTCACTAATAAAAATAATAAATTAAAAGAACAAACAAACAAAATCCTAATAAAAAAAGAGAGCGATGATTTTTTTTTTTCTGGCTCTTTTGTAACCAGAACAAAGTTATCACAAACAAATGTCCTCCATCTAGTCAGGAGGTGTAGACATGAGTATCAGAAACCCATCTCTAGATTCAGGAGAATAAAAAAAGTTCATTCAAAGAGTTAGATACAACATTGAAGCCAAAGGTATCTTCAAAGCTGACATGCCACTGGCCAAGCAAGTGAAAACAAAGATAAATAAGTGGGACTATCTTAAACTAAGAAGCTTCTGCACCTCAAAAGAAACAGTGACCAAAATACAAAGACAATCTATAGAATGGGAAAGGATATTTACGCAGTACCCATCCGATAAAGGGTTGATAACAAGGATATACAATGCACTGGTTAAACTCCACAAGAAGAAAACTGCCAACCCGATCAAAAAATGGGGTGATGAAATGAACAGAAACTTTCCCAAAGAAGAAATCTGAATGGCTGAGAGGCACATGAGAAAATGTTCAACATCACTAATCATCAGGGAGATGCAGATCAAAACAACAATGAGATATCATCTCACACCACAGAGACTGGCCCACATCCCAAATAACAAAAGCAACCGATGTTGGCGTGGATGTGGGGAGAAAGGGACTCTCCTTCACTGCTGGTGGGAATGCCGACTCGTTCAGCCCTTTTGGAAAACAATATGGATGATTCTCAAAAAGTTAGAAATTGAGCTCCCATTTGACCCAGCAATACCACTCCTGGGAATATATCCCGGAGAGACAAAAAGGTATAGTAGAGATGACATCTGCATTTCCATGTTCAGACATCTGCATTTCCATGTTCATTGCCGCTCTGCTTACAATAGCCACAATATGGAAAAAAACAGAGTGCCCGAAAACAGATGATTGGCTAAAGAAAGTCTGGTATATTTACACAATGGAATACTACGTAGCTGTCAGAAAACATGAAGTCATGAAATTTGCATATAAGTGGATCAATATGGAAAGTATCATGCTGAGTGAAATGAGTCAGAAAGAAAGAGATAGACATAGATCGCACTCATATGTGGAATATAAAGTAGCTGAGAGATACAAGCTCACAATGTTGCGATTTCTGGCAGATATTTCTCTGGACTTAGTTAGTAAAATACTGAAATACAGAAATCCAAAACTGTGCAGCTGCTAGTGCGGCCTCCTGACTTCTTATCTCTTCATTCTCAGCAATGGAAAACAAATTACCAAATGCTTTCTTTTCAGCAGGTCGACTTTAGTGGGGAAGAACTCCAAATCAATAATAGTGAATTTTTTGTGGAAATATTGAATGTAATCAAAGTAAAGTGAAATTTACCAGTTACACATGTGGGTTGGGGGGCTGGGGAGGTGGGGGGAAGTGGGGAGGTATACCGTGATTCTTGGTGGTGGAATATGTGCACTGGTGAAGGGATGGGTGTTTGAGCATTGTATAACTGAGACTTAAACCTGAAACTTTGGTAACTTTCCATATGGTGATTCAATAAAAAAATTAAATTAAAAAAAAAGAGTTGGATAAAGCTCTAGATTAGAATAAAATTTGCTAGATCGGATACCTAGAAATTAATGATCCAGTTTAAATCTTCATGCTCAGTGAGTAGAGCATGAATAGAAGAGTAGAGGTGAACATCCTGCTGTAGAAATGGTGATTGGAAGAATAATGTGATAGACAAACAAAATGTCAGAATCACAGAGCCAGGGAGCAATGCGGGATGTAGGCTCCCAACCCCGATATTTTCTTTACTAATGTCTCTGTCCTACAAAGGAGAATTTCTATTGTTTTCATAACTTCTCCAAAGCCCATTTCTTAAAAAAAAAAAAAAAGCTGAAGAAGAAGAAAGAAACAGACAAACAAAAAAAAAGAGAAAAATTTAAAAACCAACTAGCTGAAAATAACCCATATGCCAAAAAGGCATATTTGGAGTAGCATATATATATATATGCATATATATATATATATATACATACACTGTAGCACTGTCATCCCATTGTTCATTGATTTGCTTGAACAGGCACCAGTAACGTCTCCATTGTGAGACTTGTTGATACTGTTTTTGGCTATTGAATGCGCCACTGGTAGATTCCCAGGCTCTGCCATGTGGGCAAGATACTCTCGGTAGCTTGCCGGGATCTCCAAGAGGGACAGAGGAATCTAACCCGGGTTGGCCGCATGCAAGGCAAACATCCTACCCGCTGTGCTATCGATCCAGTCCATATATATATATATATATATATGTATATATATATATATATATATATGTATATATATGTGATATTATTTTTCGTTACTTATTCCCCTGCTTCTTTTCCTGAAAGGGCACCTCTGGCTACGGTGTCCCTCAGTCAAACATTATATCTTCTCTCTGAGTATTGCCCTCCTATGAGATTTTCTCATTCCTGGTTCCCATAGCAGCTTCCTCCCTCAGAGCCTCAGGCCTCAGGCTGGAAACAACTCTGCTGATATCAGCCTTGTGTTTATAATCTCTTTTCTGCCTTTCCCTCTGCTCCTACTTCTACAAATGGAGCCTGTAAATAAACCCTTTTTAAGCTATACGAATTTGAGTGTGACATAGATGTCCCTAACAGAACTTTTTATAAAACAGAGGTGGGGAAATGGAAGGACAAAACGTCTTCCCTCAAGAAGGACAAATACCTAATGTTTTCACTACCCTGTGATTTACAGAATAACAAGAAAAGGCGTTCAAATGACAGTAACCCTTTGAACCTGTAGAACAGAAATGAGAAGGCCAGGGCCAGAGCGACAGTATAATGAGTAGCGTGTTTGCCTTGCACACAGTCAGCCTGGGTTTCATCCCTAGGATCCCCCGAGCACCTCCAGGAACCATTCCTGAGAGCCAGGTGTAACCCCTGAGCATCGCCAGGTGTGACCCAAACAACCCCCTCCCCCCACTTCAAAAAAATAACTGAGAAGGCCAAGGAAGGAGGAAAGGCATGGAATGAGGAGTCAGACAGGTGATAACACAGGCCATTGATCAAGAGTCTTGGGCATGTTGGTGGTGTAGAGGGAAGGTATTTGTATATATTAAAATTATGAGTCAACACTACTATAAGCATGTGACCCAAACTCTAATAAGTATTTAATTTATTTACTTATTTATTTATTAGGCTTTGAGACGAAACACAGCTGTTCTCAGAGCTGACTTCTGCCTCTGTGCTCATGGATTGCTCCTGGCAGTGCATAGGAACATATGCAGTGCCCAGAACAGGATCTGGGTTGTCTGCATGCAAGGCAAGTCCTCTACTGGCAGTACTACCACTCCATCCCAGTTTTTTAAACATAATTTTAAAAGACATTTTAAGAAAGTAACTGGGCTGGAGCAATAGCACAGCGGTAGGGCATTCGCCTTTCATGCGGCCGACCCGTAATCAATTCCTCCACCCCTCTCAGAGAGCCCAGCAAGCTACCGAGAGTATCAAGCCGCACAGCAGAGCCTGGAAAGCTCCCCGTGGCGTATTGGATATGCCAAAAATAGTACAATAAGTCTCACAATGAGAGACGTTACTAGTGCCTGCTCGAACAAATCAATGAGCAACGTGATGACAGTGACAGTGAAGAAAGTAACTGATTTTAAAATGAGTTTGCTTAAGGAGGTGGGGCTGGGATGAGGGGAGACTCTTAGAGCATTAATGGAGGGACAGCAACATTGCTGGTGAGTTTGGAATTAGAGCATAAAAAAGCCTGAAACTATCATCAACACTTTTGTAAATCATAGTGCCTAAATAATAACAACAATCACTATATCACTGTATCACTATCACTATCATCCCATTGCTCATCAGTTTGCTAGAGTGGGCACCAATAATATCTCCATTGTGAGATTTATTGTTACTGTTTTTTGGCATAGTGAATATGCCATGGGTAGCTTGCCAGGCTTTGCATGTGGGCAGGATACTCTTGGTAGCTTGCCGGGCTCTCCGAGAGCGATGGAGAAATCGAACCCGGGTCAGCCACATGCAAGGCAAATGCCTTACCCGCTGTGCTATCGCTCCAGCCCAATAACAACAATAATGATAATGATGATGATGATGATGATGATGATGATGATGATAATGATGATGATGAGCAGAACTAAGTATTAAAAAAAAACAAAAATCCAAACTTCTCCCCTCATTTAGAAAAAGAATCACAGATAATATTTTTCAGTGGGATAAAGGTCTAGACATATCTGGACTGGCAAAATTCAGCACGACCTTCTGCATAGAGGGACACTAAAGTCTGACAGCCCCAATCAGGCAGCCGTCAAGCTGTACTTAGACCTGAGTGATTCGCTTGGCATGAGAACTGGTCTTAGCAGCGGAGTTTAGGAGGGAATTGTAGTTCTCAAGTTGAGACAAGGTTATGCTCTTTGCAGGAGAAATTAATCCCATTCTCCACCTTGCTTTAAGCTTTTCTGTCTTTGTGCTGAGGAAAAAGACTCTGGAGAAGAGACTGAAGTAAAATAGTTATATTGAGGGACGGTCTAATTCTAAGGAGAATATGGACTTCTCTAGAAAGAGACACACTGAGAGAAAGGTGAAGGAAAAGTCAAAGAGGCAACACCAGAGAGGAAAGTTATGAAGGACAGAACTACTGTTTTCCTCTCTACCCACCTTGGTCACACAGTGGAGGAAGAGCCCAGATAAGTCAGGACTGAGAAAGTCTGCCAGGAGCGTCTACACAGCAGAGAGCTTACATTGTACCAACTCCACGTGGCAGCCATGAAACAGCACCTGAGTCCCTTGATCAGCATAGCACAGAAATGAATACCTGCTATTCAATTTCTTAGCAAACCCTGAAACTCGGGCTGGAGTGAAGAATTGCTCTTTGCAGGAAAAGGAAAATCAGTCCTAACTTCTATCCAGGTTCTTTCCAGGCCCATGGCTTTCACTCACAGAAAAGAGTTTCAGGAAGAGACAGTGAAGCAAGGGTTTTATTTAGAGATAATGAGGAAGGAAAGCAAGAGAGAGATACACTCAAGACAGAATGTGGCCTTCTCTTCGACTCTGGGCTCAATTGGACCCAGGAGCAGAGATCCTCTGCCTGCTTCCCCAGTCTCCGGCGACCCAGGGTCCATAAACCACCTCCTGCCAGCACCAGATAATCTCCTCATTGGCCATCCTCCAGAACTCACGGCTGCTTCTCCCAGAAGGGAGCATAAAATCAGGCCCCAATAACCAGACTCTGCGCCAGGCTGTTTCCACTTGGAGCACCCCAGAGGGGGGCTGGTGAGAACCCTCCCCACTCCAAGGGACCCAGCCCCAGCAGCCGACCTCCACAACCCAACCACCACCATGCTCCAGGCCGCTTTCCACAAGCGTGGGCTGAGCTTCACATACGAGTGAACATATTCCTGGACTGCACAGCGGTGATACTCCCTACTCATTTTCTGCAATTACCACACCGTATTTGATGGGGTTCATACAGTAGGCAATTAATCATAGAGGGAAATATATATGTATATATGCCTGTATACTTATTTTCAGACATGTATACCAAAGCTCACATCACCCAAATTTTAACATGTTAGTGATATCCCATAGAAAGTCTTAATGGCTCCTGCCAAAATAGAACAATCTTCACACTATTTTCTATTTGAACACTCTTTTGTAATATTCAGCAGCTCTTCATAACAAACAATACAAAATATATTCTTTCTTTGTGTTTTGGGACAGGGCTTGGGGCTTGGGATGAAAACATCCCGAATTTAGTGGTGGGAAGGTGTAATGATGGTGGGATTGGTGCTTGAATATTAATTGTAATTAAATATTGTGAAGTAACTTATAAAATAAATAAATTTTAAAATTAGGGGCTGGAGCAATAGCACAGCGGGTAGGGCATTTACCTTGCACTTGGCTGACCCGAGTTCGATTCCCAGCATCCCATATGGTCCCCCAAGCACTGCCAGGAGTAATTTCTGCAGAGATGGGAGGATCAAGAGGTTGAGATGTGGGTATATCTCAATTTAATCAGGTTAAAATGTGAATATATCTCCAATATGGAGCCTGTACCAAAGAATAAACATCTCAGCTGAAGATGCTGGTTATCTCTGCAGATGGGGAAAAAATGTTCCACCAGCTTTTGCCAAGTTGATTTTATAGGTTTTTCTCCCCAGTTGCAGCCATGTGGGTTTTTTAGATACATATATAGATGATATAAATATAGATAAATATATGAATATAGATAAGAGTCTGTCACTGGAGTGTTGTCAAAAAGAGCTTTGAACATTTGCTGGTTCACCTTCTTGCTCTTATCACAGTTTTCTGAGTCTGCTAGAGCATCTCTCTGGAGGGGATTTAGTCTTTTCTGGGAGTGGTGACAGAGATACAGTCCCACTCACCTCAATTTCTCTGTCCATAAAGTGAGTTTGGTCTTCATATTTTTAGCTATTTTAGGACTGGTGACAGAGAAACTTCTTTCAACCACCTCTTGGGATGATTACATCCTGAGTACCCCTACCTCGTTGCTTTCCTAGTGTAGACTTAGTCTCCTGGGGAAGCACAGCAGAGTTTAAACATGGGGCTCCCTTTCCTTTTGCCAATGACTTCATCCCCTTCTCTAATTTCACTAATTTCACATTTAGTTTCTTTTTTTTTTTCACTTTGGAGAGAAAAACTGCCTAATGTCTACCGTTTCCCAGGCACTGCACATTCTTTTATTTCTTACACACACACACACACACACACACACACACACACACACACACACACACACATAAATCCAGAGGGTTGTGTAGCAGATATAGATGCAGCTCAGGTCATCTCTCCAATATGACACAACTGAGGATGATAACCCAGTGCTCAGGGACCTCCAAGAGCACCGCCTGTGTGGGATTCTGCAGCCTGCTGCCAGTTGACCTGCTGTCTTCTCTGGAGAACTCAACTATGGAATGTTTTTCCTTCCATGGCCGCCACTCTCCTGATTTCCTTCAGGACTACTATCCAGGTGAGCTGTGCAAATACTGAAAGATCGATAAACGGAGCAAAAGCCCTCTGGAATTTCATTTAGTGGGAGAATCATTTTGTTGGTGGGTGTTTTTGTCTCCTAAACTAGGACTTGTGTTTGTTGAGAGTTAAAAGCTTGCCTCCTGCGTTATGGACATGCCCCAATACCAGTCTCCTTGAAGAGTCTACTTCAGTTCTTACAGGGCACTCTCAACAGATGCCACCAATAAACAGGAAAAAAATCATAAAAGCAACTCTAAAATATTTCGCTACCTTACTTTTTCAAGAAATATCTTCTAGAGAATGAAAAAAAAAAGCTTATTGTTTTACCTTGTAATTTCCCCAAAGAATCAAACAGGAAATGTGAGAACTACTATTCAAAGATTTATTTGCACCCTTTTTGTCAGTTCTGCCTTCACTCTGGTTAATTTTCAAGGAAATGACTCTTTGGGTTTAGAATTGATCTGTAAGCACGCACCAGAGGAGCTTGTGGTTCATGAAGAAGCCGCTGAGGCCAGACACTGCTTGTGTGTTTTGCCTTCCCTCTGACTTCCTTGGACGGGGTTGTTGACTCTCACTTTATGCTTCAACATTTCTATCTGAAATGAAGGGTATTCACATCTCAGGAACCAGGTCAACCTAAGTCTGCGGCTCGGAGATAAAACTGGCTTAATATGACCTGAGGGTCTCGGAGAGATTTTCTACACCCCAATTACCTCTCACTGCCTTGCTCCAGGACAAGAAAAGGAACCCCACAGGTACCCCGTATCCTCATTGGTTCAATACAAATACGTTATCTAGGAAAATGTGACACTATTTTGCCTTTATTCTAAATAGCACATTCCCTTAATATTTGAATGTGAGTTTTCATATTGAATTGAATATTTAACATAGCAGTGCTTCTTTATTTCCTTCTGAACAACAGTTAAGTTCATTATTAGTTACTTAACAAGTGACTGTTTATTTAACTAGATAATAAACCCCCGGAGAACCACAGGGATAGTGCAGCTGCTAAGGTGCTTAACTTTCATGCAGCCAATCTGGGTTCGCTGCCCTGCACTACATATGGTCCCCTAAGCCCCACCAGGTATGATCCCTGAGTGCAGAACCAGGGATTCTGAGCATTGCAGGGTATGACCAAAAGTTTTTTTTAAAAAGTCATCTGGGACCCATAATGCATCAATTCAGGAGTGAAATGTGATAAGAAATTTGCATTTAAAACAAGCATGAACTTCTTCTATTTTTTTTTTCTTTTTGGGTCACACCCAGCGATGCTCAGGGGTTACTCCTGGCTTTGCACTCAGGAATTACTCCTGGCAGTGCTTGGGGGACCATATGGGGTGCTGGGAATCGAACCCAGGTCGGCCGTGTGCAAAGCAAATGCCCTACTCTCTGTGCTATCGCTCCAGCCCCAGCATGTACTTTTAAGCAGGTAAAAGTACTGAGTTAGTACTTACTAGGGAAACTGAAATTAACAACTAAGTCTGGGGAGAGAAAGTGACCCCTCTAAGTCTAACCATCATGGTCCTATCTTTTCTGAATTCAATTATACTGTGCCATGTTCTCCTAAAGAGCAAGTATTACTGACATCTAAACTTTATCTCCCAGAAGACTTTCACTTTAAACATTTCATACATACTTGTGAAATTAGATAACTTTCCACCCTCTAGCAATTCACTTTAGTCTTGCAAATTGATCTGAGCCAGATGTCCATGAGCAAATGGTAGCCATCAGGAATTGTTATCAGCACCATTAGTTATCATCTTCTACAACCTTATTACCAGTTACAATAAAAACAAGGCACTATCCAAACTCTGTTGCAACTACAGACTTTGTTAATTTAAAAATGTTTAGTAAATGGGAAGAAAAGAACAAAAAAGAAGTTCCACAGAATCTCATAGGAAAATCATAAATCTCGCATGCAAGGCTCTCTCAAGATGATTACCAGTATTCCAGAGGCAGAATTTTGTCACAACATTGCCAGCACTGAGTAACTAGAATCCCTATGTATCCAGATGGACCCAAAACCTAGAAAGACATAGTCATCTCCTAAATGTGGAGAAGATTATAATTCTTCCTGAATATAAGTACCCTATTAATGCAAGAGCAGAGGATTTCTAAACTTCCTTACCTAATATACTCATCCTGAATATTTTCTTGTTTACCTAGAAGATCTCATTTCTAATTTTCACTATGTTAAGCAATGCTTATTATGAACTTTAGAAGATTAATTTTTCGACCTAAAAAGTCAGGAGACAATTGAAAAAGAAGGCAAAATACATTTACTTCGGAAACAAAGGATTGCAATTTAGGATATACAGATTCTGGTCAAAAGCAGTACACATGTCCCAAGAAGGAACACGGTTAGTTGTTTTTGTGGAAGGAAAAGAGAACAAAGAGGTCAGTAAAGGGAAGAGCTGATTCATGTTAACACAGTTAAAGCATTCTTGGCTACACATAACTGGCAACCAATGTTTGGCTACACGTAACTGGCAACGTATTAATGCTTTAAGCATTAATATTTGGGACCCTGTTGAAGTGAGGTTGGGAGGCTAGAGCATATCTTACATACACAAATCAGAAAACTACAAAACCCACAATGCTCTGTATCTTCTAAGGTCCCTTTTCCTGAAAGGGAGGGTGTGACCCCTGAGGTTATCTAGGTCATCTAGGTCAGCAGTGATAATAAAAGGGAGGCACTATAGCTTTCCCAGGAATACAGGTTTTCTTTTTTCCTGAAGTTTTATTTCCAAAGAAACCATTTACTTTTGAAATAACTGCTTATCTTCTTGAAGGTTGACATGTTCTCAGGCATGAAGTCAATTAGTACAAGTTCTGGTCCTCTGTATGACCTCTCAGACAATTGTTTGATTAATGCTTTCTGGAAGAAATTGCATTTGACCAGTTCCACAGGTCAGTTTTGTTTCTTTTTACAGTGCTGGGGTTCAAACCCAAGGCCTTGCACATGTGATCATGCCTTTGACATTGAGCCATAACACTCTCCCCCAATTCAGAGGTCAGTAATCCAGTTCAAAAAAAAAAACAGGTAATGCAATTTTGCTTAATTAACTTTCAAGTTCCATTTTTATTTCATTTTTAAAGGCCACACATGGTGAGAATTCAGTTTTTCATTCATTCATTTCTTCATTTTTATATTTTTATTCCCTCCCCCTTCCCTTCACTCTTACTGTTCTTGACACTGTTGCAATACCAGGAGGTTTCCCACATGCTTGGCCGTGGTACCTGCACATGTATTTTTTAGCTGTGGTGCTCACTGAGGGTTGCACATCAGGTTGCAGTGCTTACACACATGCTTGCAACAATGAGCAATCTTAGTTGAGACACACAGTTATAATTGTGGTGCTCACCGAGGATTGTTGCAGTGTTTATTCAAGTGTTCATCAAAGTCATAATTTATGGTCATGATGCTTGCATTCTTTTTTGTGACCTCCAGCTTCCTTGCAGGTTCTCTAAAGACACTCATTTAATTTATGGCCTAATACTGGTTGGGTCCCCAGCACCTAATATGTTCCATCACGTTTTCAGGGAATGACCCTGAACACAGAGTTAGGAATAGCCCCTGGAGACCAGATAGTATGGACTCCAAGCTCCCCCTCCACACACAACAAAAAATAAATGAATGAATAATTGATTCCACAAACATTGTATTTTCACAATTTCAATAATAAGAGAACAATTTTGAGTCTGAGACATAACACAAAGGGCTGAGGCAAACGCTTTAGTTTCTAGAGTCCTCTGAGGGTCACTGGGAATGATTCCTGAGCACTGATCGGGGAATAACCCCTGATCACTTCTGGGTTTGGCTCAAACACAAAAACAACAAGAACAACAACAAAAGCAATTTAGATATGAACTATGCTTTCTGGCAAAAATAGGCATTATTGATAAATATATTATAACAGAAGTGTTTTGCCTCTGGATTGCCTCCTTGATTAGACTCAGAAACATTTGGTTAGAGTCTAAGATAGGTTCAATGCATATAATATGCCACTGTATATTCAGAACTATTTTTAGAGTTTTTTTTAAATTGATCATATACTGTATTGAAAACAATATTTGGTATAGTGTTTGAAAAACAGTTTTGACAGAACATCTTAGATAAGTAGGAAATAAATATATACATACTCTGTTTTATTTAATGTTATATACTAAGGTGTACTCTATACTTGAATATATAATTTGTATATAGCATATTATAAATGCACACATTTATACTTTTTACTCTACTTGAACTAACTTAATTCGAGCTTTGTAATGATTTTATATTAAGCTGATCTTTGGTTTTCTTCAAATTATGTCCAAAACAATTAAGGTCAATAATTCTACATACTGGAAAGAAATAAACAGATAAAATAAAGGGTCTACCAATTCCTGGGCGAGGGATATGTTTTGATCATAGAGGACTTAGCTTTCATTTGTGAGACCCTGAGGGTTCAACTCCTTGCACCGGAAAAAAACAAATGAATGAAGCCCAAAAAATGAATGAAATATAACAGTTCCTTTTATCTGCAGGGGATGTGTTCCCAAGTCCTAGTAAATACTTAACACATAACCTTTAGAGCCCTCCTACGCCTTATTTTCCAAAAACAATAAGATAACAAGATAAAAATAATCATTTGGCCAATAAGACACATTGTTTTTATTTTTGTTTTTTTCAACAAGACATGTTTTAAGTGGCAAAATTTGCTCCATTTGTTATAAAGATTAGGATAGTAGCTGGTAGGGAAGAGATATTCAACCATTATTTTTGTGTGTTTCAGTCTTTTAAATCTTGACCAATGTTTTCCCCTCACTGTAATTCAGAAAGATTATGCAAACAGAGCCTAATCTCGCCAGTAACTAGAGATTACCAATCGCTGACCTTGAGACTGGTCAATTTTGCTCTAAACTTTTTTAACTCTAGGTTAGCCTTGAGGCTCGAGATGGGCTTCAGCCCCACCAGCCTCTCTTATCCGCCTGCTGGTCTTCGCAGGCTCAGGTTCTCTTTTGTTTGCAGTCCTCCAATGGCATCATTTTCTGTTTCTAGTCCCAGACCCCACAAGGGAATGACAGATCTAACTTCAAAGCTCTTTTTTACTTTCTGTTTGTGTCACTCTGTGGACATAGCAAACCTGAGTTTTAAGGTTGGCAGCAGCCGGTTTGCTGGCAGTGTTGTGCCCTCCATTATCTTAGTGAGAACAAAGTTTTACTGTAATGCCCTTGGCAGTTTGTCTTGCAGGGGAAGCACCATCTTTGTTTGATTTTCTATCGTTTTTGTTTGCATGGTTGTTCTTGATTCTCTACTTCTTCTTCACTTTGGTTGTTTTTTTAAACAACTCTTTTTTGAAAATTGAACTTCATTTGCTCTAACAGGATTTTCAATAAGAACTGCAACTGTTGGGGCTGGAACCATAGCACAGCGGGTAGGGTGTCTGCCTTGCACGCAGCCGACCCGGGTTTGATTCCCAGCATCCCATATGGTTCCCTGAGCACTGCCAGGAGTAATTCCTGAGTGCAAAGCCAGGAGTAACCCCTGTGATCGCCAGGTGTGACCCCCCCTTAAAAAAAAAAGAACTGCAACTGCACTTCGGGGAGGTGCAGGGAGAGAGGGAGGGGTGGCATTGAAGGGGTGGCATTGGAGCCCTGGTGGAGGGAGGTAAGGACGCTGGTGTTGGGTGCAGTGTTGGAATTATGTGCATGAGAAACATCATTGACAGTATTATAAATCACAGAATCTTAATCAACAACAACCCAAACCTCCCTTCCTGAAAGGTCCTCTTCCCACATTCATCTCCTATGGCTCCTCCCTTTAAAATTCAAGTTTAATTTCTAATTCTAATTCAGATTAGAAGAGGACTTTGCCCTTTAATCTTATTCATCTGACTTGGAACAAAGACTATAAATAGTCACTTACCTGGGCTGCTTTCCCACCCTCTCCCTGCCTGCAGCCTCCCCACATTGTTTAATCCAGAGCAACAAGCTGCAGGCACAAAACAGAAGCAAATGTAAATCCCTTGGGAGTGAGGCTTGACTGCTCTCCAAGTCCTCCCTGAGTACTCCCCTCTCCCCCCAAAATCCACTGTTACCCGCTAATGTGAAGGCAGGTGGGCGTCCCATCTCAGGCTCTTCAGTCTAACCACACCTTATTACAGACATCTCCTGCCACTCGCTGCTTACCTGACCACACCAGGAATGTTCAGTCATGATGGGAGTTTTGTTATGGACTGGAATGATGATGGGAAAGGGTAAAATTTTCTGTTCATGGGTCTTAATTTGAAGCGCAGAGTATGGAAACCGATGGCTAGGTTGAGGACTATAACTGATGATGGCACAAACTCACCCCAGATAGCTTTTCCTCACCCCACCTCTTGAGAGCCAGTGCTTACCCCAGTAAGAACGGCAACAAAGACGACTTGGCATATGGCTCCAGTGTGTGAAAATTAATATACAAAAACTTTGAGAAACTTTGGGTGAGATTACACACACACACACACACACACACACACACACACACACACACACACACACATACACAAACACAGGCACACTTCCATGCAATCAGCAAACTACAGATGCAACATGCCTGGACCTCCCAGGAAAAATGACCCTGCTTCTCTCCAGTAGAAGAAAGGGATTTCTTTCTGTCCAGCAGCAGTTCAGTCAATGAGAGAAAATCATAAACCAATGAGCAAGAAGCTACCACAGATCAAGTTCCCAAATCCAAACAATGACTTCTTTGGTTACAATCACTGTATCACTGTCATCCCGATGTTCATCGATTTACTCGAGCAGGCACCAGTAACGTGTCCATTTGTCCGAACCCTGAGATTTTAGCAGGGCTAAAATCTCCTTACTCATCTTTCCCAAAGGTTGGAGGCTCTTTCAGGGTCAGGGGAATGAGACCTGTTATTGTAACTGTTTTTGGCACGTCAAATATGCCACGGGGACTCTGCACCAGGATGTTTTCACTCCAGGAGCCCCAGAGGGGGGTGGGTGAAAGCCCTCCCCACCACAAGGGACCCAGCCCTGACAGCCGAACTCCACTACCCAACCACCACCATGCTCCAGGCCCCTTTCCACATGCTTGGGCCCAGTCTCACGCAGGAGTGAACATATTCCTGGACTGACAAATCATAAGACACTCCCTACGCATTTTCCATAATTACCACACCATATTTGATGGGATTCAGACAGTAGGCAACAAATCATAGAGGGGAAAAATATATATACATATGCTCTCAGAGAGCTGAGCAAGCTACTTGGTTACAATAGTACCCCTAAAATGTTTATGTTGGACAGGGTTTTTATTCAAAAATAGTGTAGTATTTCATGTCGTGAGTCTACACTTTCCAATGTACCTTTTTGTTATTTTTCCAAATCAATTCATTTTCTTGGTAAAATCATTGGTTGCTCTTTGCTTGAGATTAAGAAAAGGAGGAATTTCTAGCAGCATCAAGCTAGAAAACCAGAGACAAATTTCCTTTCTGACAGCCTTGAAATTATATGAACAGGGTTTGGTTCTCTGCTAATAATGACAAACATTAAAACCCAGTGAGGGGGCGGATCGATAGCACAGTGGAGAGAGTGTTTGCCTGCATGCAGCCAACCTGGGTTCTGTTCCCAGCATCCCGTATGGTCTCTTGAGCACCTCCAGGAGTCATTCCTGAGTGCAGAGCCAGAAATAATCCCTGAGCATTGCTGGATGTCACACAAAAGGCCAAAAATAAATAAATAAATAAATAAATAAATAAATAAATAAATAAATAAATAAATAAATAAAATAAAACCCAGTGCATTACCAATAAGTTTCAAGATTAAAATCGCTAAGACCTGAGTGATAGTTTACTGTGTAGGGCATTTGCCTTGCACGAAGCCAATACTGATTTAATCCCTGGTTCCCTATATGGTCCCCTAGGCCCTGCCAGGATTGATTACTGGGCAAAAATCCAGGAGTAAGCCCTGAGAGGCTCTGGGTATGTTGCCTTTGGCCCACAACAAAAGAAACAAATGCCAAATCTCGAAGAGCCAGAGTTAGAGCTCAATGATAAAGCTCATGCCTCACACTTACAGGACCCTAAATTTGATCCCAGGTGCCTCTTTCTGGTCAGAGGTCATTCTGGTGGGACTTGGGATCTTCCCACACACAAGTCAAGTACCTTAACCCCTGTACCATCTCTTGAGCTGAAAACTCAAACTTTTAGACTCTGACAACACATCTGATGTTACCAGGAAGTGGATTAATATGGATTTGGGGGAGGGTTATTGACTATTGGATGATGAATGTAGTGTGGTAACATAGTAACCCCTACATATATAGACAGTTACACTCTTGTAACTAATGTTACTTCAATAAAAAATAAATTTAAAATAAAACCCTGGACCAGAGTGATAGTACAGCTGGTAGGGCATTTGCCTTGCACGTGGCCGAACCAGGTTCAATCCCTAGCATCCCATATGGTCCCTCAAGCACTGCCAGGAGTAATTCCTGAGTACAGAGCCAGGAGTAAACCTTGAGCATCACTGGGTGTGACCCTCACACACACACACACACACACATACACAAAATTTTAAAACCCTACGGATACCTGATAAACAGGAATGATTGCATCAATGTCAATATCCAGGTTGTGATAGTATATTGATTTTGCAAAATATTACTATATGGAGAATTTGGGGTTATGAAATATGTCTATATAAATTCTCAAATCTGTCTATGAATCTATAGCTATTTTAACAAAAGTTTCAATCTTTTAAAAGTTTGCATTAGTGTTAGGAAGTTGATTTGGATTGTAGATAGGGTAAAAGAGTCAGTAAGCTGAGTAAATGCTTCTTAAATGAACTGATTGATCCACTGCTACTAC